>NC_091205.1:32310279-32324509 GCF_040958095.1 Procambarus clarkii
ATATATATATATATATATATATATATATATATATATATATATATATATATATATATATATATATATATATGTATATATATATATATATATATATATATATATATATATATATATATATATATATATATTTATTTATTTATATAAATTAAATAAATATGTTTGTAAGTAAACATATATTGGTGTAGTGGAATAGCTTTCCATTCAATTCGATTAAGGACCATTCTTTCTGCAGTTTTGGCCAGACAGCTTTTTAATGAGATGGGTATTGGATTTCCTGGGTTGTAGGTTTTTGGATGGGAACTATAATTACACTGTTTAAAGAGAGTGGTCGAGTTCTTGTTGCCCATACTCTGTTGATGAGATTTAAGAAGGCTTCTTCACCTTTTTCTCCTAGCTTGGCTAGCATGTTGTAAGGGATTTTGTCATCACCTGGAGCTGTATTTTTAGTTTTCTTTGTAGCGCTTCTGAGTTCTTTCAGATTGAAAGGTTTACCAGTTCGTCAGGTAAGGCTAAAGCATCATCTACTTTTTTTCCATCTTGCTGCTTTAAGTCTTTGTTGGTGAGTCAGAGTTGCTTGAGGAAGTTGAGTGGAACTAGGTCTTGAAGCAAATAGATTTGCTAACCTTTCTGCTTCATGTTCTGGATGAACATAATGCGGAGGAGCATGAGGCGATTTTCCTTTGGCCTTGTTGATCTGCCTCTAGATGTCACCCAAGGATGTATGCTGATTTAGCTTGGCACACCACTCGAGCCATTT
This sequence comes from Procambarus clarkii, assembly GCF_040958095.1. Taxonomy (NCBI): domain Eukaryota; kingdom Metazoa; phylum Arthropoda; class Malacostraca; order Decapoda; family Cambaridae; genus Procambarus; species Procambarus clarkii. Next base: position 32,311,037 of record NC_091205.1, read on the forward strand.
CCCCTCTCTGATTTTTGCTGTTTCTTCGTGCACATGATCTCGGACAGCTCTAAGAAGTCCCAGATTAGCTTCGGTTCTATCTCTTCTAAAATTCTTTCGTGCACCATTTAGTCTGTTATGAAGATCTTTGATCCTATCACAGTAATACCAATGGTCCTTACGTTGTTGGGTAATTGTTTTCCTCTTGGAGATGGCGTAATTTGCTGCTCTATGCATTGCATTTACTAAATCTTTTTCCACTTCTTCGGTGTTGTCAGGAGGAGTGTAGTTTTGGGGCCAAGTTTCGAGAGATTCCTGAAACTTCCTCCAATCTGCTTTGATGAAGTCCCATCCGGGCTCGGGAGCTGGAGGTCTGGGAGGTAGTGCTATATATTAATAACATGATCAACTGACAAATGACACAACTCATAAATACTGGTAGTAACAAACGTGAGAGCCAGCTTTCCCCCACCAGTGTGGGTTGGTTCCGTCGAATTAAGCAACCTGATTTCAGGCACTTCATCCAAAAGGTGTTCAATATGTCTTCCGTTGGCGTCGGTTCTTGGTGAATCAAGTAGTAATTCACTATGAGCGTTGAAGTCGCCAGAGATGATAGTAGGTGTAGTGACTGCTATTTCAAAGATTGCTGAGAGATCCATGTCGTGTTCTCTATGGCTCCTGTATACATTGAAGATGGACAGCATTGAGTTCCTCATAGTGAGATTAACTCCCAAGATTTCGACGTTCTCGCCACATTTAGGCAGGTCTGTGACTGCCGTGGCATTGATATGATTTCTTACTAGAATTGAATTGCCTCTGGTGTGACCTTGTGCCATAGGGCAGTGGAAACCTTGATAACCTAGGATATTGATATTCTTTCAGTCCTGGTGAGTGTTTCTTGAAGTAGAACAATACCAGTGTTGTCCTTGAAAAGCACTGGTCTGAGTGTTTTCGCTTTGTTTTTGAATCCTTGAATATTCCATTGCATATTGATATTGCATATTGATATTGCATATTGATATAAATATTGCATATTTTCTAGTGTGTGGTCTGGTCAACATACTTCAGTCACGTTATTGTGACTCATCGCCTGCATTCCATTGCATAATCTTGAGATTGTTCATTATTCCGTTATAGTGGAATCATTGAGTCCATGTTAGTGTTTACAGTGCTGATTTTCCCGACGGCTTGTGTCTTCTTGACTGGAGTGGAGACTTTTTTCTTGGTGGGTGAGGAGACTCTTAGTTGGGTTGGAGCGTCACAATGTGGTACTGGTAACACACAACACAGTCACAATGTGGTCATGGTAACACACAACAGTCACAATGTGGTACTGGTAACACACACAACACAGTCACAATGTGGTCATAGTAACACACAACACAGTCACAATGTGGTCATGGTAACACACAACACAGTCACAATGTGGTCATGGTAACACACAACACAGTCACAATGTGGTCATGGTAACACACACAACACAGTCACAATGTGGTCATGGTAACACACAACACAGTCACAATGTGGTCATGGTAACACACAACACAGTCACAATGTGGTCATGGTAATGCTCGTTACGAGTCACAGTAACGTTGTCAGGGTAAAATGGACATATAAACAAGGAGATACTTACTTCTTTTGTCATCGACAAGTCCATATGACTTCACATTCTGTCTAAAACGATGTCCTTCACCCAAGGTTGGTCTTCCCAGAGTGTCCTTGGAAGCTGGAGACAAAACCTCGGTTATTATATAATCTCAGAATATAAAAGTTATTCTACACCTTTAACTATGCCAGTGTTTTTGTCTACTTCCAATGTTTTCGTCGTAAATTTCAACCCCCAGGCTTTACACATTGTAATACTTTTGTACACAATATATACACGTGTATTTTCAGCAAGATTTAAGCCAGCCAATATGACTTGTACGATCCAAACTGAGAAAACCGATAAAACTGGCAAGCTGAGTACCATGGAGGGAGCAATTACATCAATGGAAACCTTACCACAGCCTAGTACCAAGTTGAGGGACGGAATTATTAGAACAAAGCACTAAGCCATTAAGACTATATAACACTGGGAATGGATCAGGATAAATATTTGGGATGGGGCGAGGGAGGGGAAGGAATGGTGCCCAACCACTTAGACGGTCGGGGACTGAAACCTCCATGAAGTGAGATCGTCGCTCTATCGTCCAGTCTAAGTGGTTGGGTAGTACCAAGCAGAGAAAACCAACTTGTATTGGTTAAATAGTCTCTGGCCAGTCTACTTTCCTTTAAAACGGGATAATATTATATATCTGGATGAACGAGGATGCAGGGCTGTGACACAAACATATGTCTATCTTGGTTCACACCCACATCCCCGTATGGTTAACTTGTATCTAAGTATCTCTATGTTAAGCCTTTAAGTCTCTTTCCGTTAAACGCCTAAGTATTTCTCCAATAAGCCTTTATGTCTCTTGCAATCCCTTATAATTTTGGATGCATTATATATGCCTTAAAATAATGACATCAAACATTGTGTTTATCAATACAAAATAGAATACGAAATAATGGCTAAAATTGGATAAGTTTGGATTGTTGATTTCTGGGAACAAATTATTGGGATAGATGGATTGTTTCAAGTATAAGTTATACAAACATATCAATAAGTTTGGATTGATATAAATAGCTGCCTCGTGTAGGACCACGGGCCTTCTGCAGTTTCATTTCTTTTTATCTTGATAGTTTTTGAAACACTACTGATCTTGACCATAAATATGTTGGACAAAGAAATTTGTCAAAAACACAAAAATAATCAAGTATAATATTTTTTTTTTCGTTTTAGATCTAATATTAACCTATTGACGAGTAGCTGTTGATCCTATTAATCACTTGTCACTACAGTGATATTATTTTTTTTTTTTTTTAAATATTACATTTCAAGACTTAAGGTCACGCCTTTTGCTTTCGAATCTACACAAAGAGCTTCTAGTAGGAGAAGATACCAACGCTGGTTCTTTAAAAGTGTTTAGAAGGACAGGTATTCCCTTCCGTGAAGGGAACATAAAATTTCTTTAACACAGGTGAGGCCATTCAAGTTTATAGTATTAAATCAACCGCCTATGTCGGCTCATTTAAATTTTTTACTGCACTTGAATGGAGAATAAATCCTATCATATATAAAAATTTTAATAAACTTGTGTCGAAGCTGAGGCTTAAGCTTCAAGATAGCATTTTTAATACATTGCATGTCATTGAATTACAGAATGATCGCGAAATACAAAGCTCTTTCGGGAATTGATAGTTAGCCCCCATAACATGGGTGTGCCACGAACCGGAGGGCACTTGCAAACTAAATATTCGAATAAGCCACAAGAACTATAAATAACTTTTTTTTATCAAAGTAGTCAAACAAAAGGAATAAATTGAGGAGTGAAATAGTGGAGGCAAACTTTTAACTCGGACTTAAATGTAGATACGACTTAAGCCAATATATCCGGGTACACGTATATAATGATATTGAAGGTTAAAAGGCTGAAGGATGAAGCTCAGCACCATGTGCACATTAAGGTTCATCTAGGGAAGTAAGCACACACCCCACATCAAAATAGCAGGTCACCACCAGAGGGAAATCCAGAGTTTGCGTTATGACAACATGTTGAGGGTGTGATAATGAACGCTCACATTTTAAGCGAAGAGACCATAAGCTGCTCAACATCTGAACAGTTGGTAAAAGGTTAACAAGTGTTTGTGTTTATTATATATGTTTTAGCTGTGCTTACTTCACCGTAGTATTTCTTGGCTTGCGGTCTGTCACTATTCCTCCCTCTGTTGGTTCTAGTTAACCAGACCCACACCTACCTTTCCTCCTTCCATCGCTCAGGATCTTCTTCCGTAGGTTCACTTTGTTCATGTCTTGATCCTTTCTTCTTCCTTTAGCCTTTTTCTTTGCATATTTTCTTTTCTGTTTCTTGATTTTCACATTTCCTTTAATTTGTTTATTTTTACTACGTTCTCTCTTACCTTTAGTATTTTCCATTTGTATTTTTCCTTTGATTCCCTTAACTTTCTTTGGTCTTGTGCCACGTTTGTTGTCTTCCATTCCTTTGTTTTTCTTCACTTTGTTTAGCATTTTGAGACGTTTACTCTCATTCATTCGCCTGTTTTCATTATCTTTATTTGGTTTACTTTGCCGCATTGCCTTTCCTTTGTTTTTGTGCATTTGTTTACGTATACCATTTATTTGTTTACGTTTCCGTTTAATCTTTGAATTTGCTTTATGTCCTTTCCTTCTTTCTTTTTGTGTGTTGCTTGTTTTCTTTTTCATTAATTTGTTCATATTTTTCACATGTTTTTTGCGATATTTGCTCTTCTCAATGTTTTTGTTTAGCTTATTTGTGTTTTGTTTCCGTAGATGTTTAATACTTGGCTTAAGTTGTCCCACTTTTCCTTGTCCTCTGCGACGCTGTGTCATTTCTTTTCCTCCAGGTTTGTGGTTTCTACCTCGTGTTCTACGACGGTCAGCTCCGTTTATCTTACCACCTCCCACAATGTTCTTCTTTCTTCCATTCCTCTTGCTCTCTTGACTTTCCTTGCCCTTTTTCTTCTCATTTCTGTTATGACGTATTTTCTTGTTAGTTTTCTTGTGTTCTCTTGGTACTCTTGCGGAGTTGTCGTCGCCTCTGGAACGTTTGTTGAGATCTTCCCTTCTCTCCCGCTGAAGCCTTCTTGACCCAAGGTCCTCCACTGAGAAAAACACCAGTCAAATTTTCAACAGTAAAATGCCTTACTTAATATCATATATAAATTATTTACATTTAAGTTGAACAAAATATTCGGAAATGTTATCAGACATTACACATAACTTCTTGAAAAAAATAAATATCCTTAACTGAGAATGTGAAGAGATGAACATTTACTCATTAAAATTAATAGTCATACATTAATAAAGTTTATTCACAAACATTTGCACATACACAACAAGTACAAGTGACCTTCACAGAGATTACATACTCTTAACTGTCCATCTGGGTGTTTCAGTAATTATTAATATTACGTATCGGGGATGGTACACTGTATATTAACTAAGTTAGTACAGTACTCTGTTGTGTCATTGGCTGAGGGATGCATTACAAACCTAAAAGGCTTCCTGATAATAACCATGAGAAGTCAAGTGTGCCATACTGATTCATACTGTTGGTGTATACTGACACAAGCATCAGATGTAAAGCTCAAGCTGCTGCCAAGAGGAATACACGCAGGTGGTCAGGCGGATCATTCTCATGTATTTTGTTATAATAAAGTGGTCTCAAACGCTTCTTAAAGAACTGCAACAGGATCGATGGATATCATATGGGAAACAAATATAATTTTTATGTTCCAAGAATAAGATTGATCCAAAGCAGAAATCTCACGTAAATAAAAGATTGTATATTGAAGAATCGAGTAGCATAAATATTACATTTTACTTCATTCTAATTAAAGGTTTTTGTGTTAACTGTTATTATTAATATGAATTACTGAAATGGACTGTTATAAGAGTTATCATTACGCTTCAACATTTCAAATAAGGAACTCAAGAATTTTCAGCTTTAAGTATGACCGTAGACAACTATAATATTTGCTTAATTTAATACATCCCATTTAGCACTTTTGGATGAAGAATAAGGTATTTTTTGAAAGTGAACTGGGTTGTTAGAGTGGTATATGGTCATTGGAACGTGATCAGGTCCTGTGAGAGATCCAGGTGATATGTAGTGATGAAGATGATTACCTAGTCTTTTCGTAAAGCTAAAATCAGGCCTAACAGATCCAGTGGGTGAATATATCGGTATAAAATCTGGTAAAAAAATTAATTAAATTTTTAGGGAGATTAATGCTTTGGTGTATTATATGATGTTGAGCGTTGAGGCCTGCTATTAGAGTGACAGGTTATATCTTGAAATGATTTCGGGGCATTTTAGTGTCCCCGCGGCCCGGTCCTCGACCAGGCCTCCACCCCCAGGAAGCAGCCCGTGACAGCTGACTAACACCAAGGTACCTATTTTACTGCTAGGTAACAGGGGCATAGGGTGAAAGAAACTCTGCCCATTGTTTCTCGCCGGCGCCTGGGATCGAACCCAGGACCACAGGATCACAAGTCCAGCGTGCTGTCCGCTCGGCCGACGGTGGGAGAGTATATTTTGTGTAAAATGTAAATTTTTATGTAAATGCTTCTTCTTATGTATGTATATTGTTGGTCATGAAGTCTTTGTGATGCCAAAGGTATCTGTAATGTTCGAGTTTATTGTTGGGTTTATTTAGAAATTGCAATGCCCACATGTGCCTCTCCACGTGAATGGTGAGTATTGTAGCCATATTGTCTGATCGTCGGTGAGTTTTTAATGTATTTGCTGGTTAAAAGTAGAACGTCAAGTCTCTCGATCTCAAATGAGCCACCTGGTGTCGAATGTTAAAGTATGTTCTAACATTAGGATGTGTTACGTCTAAGAATACAGATGACATTTGTATACGTAGATCTGAGCTCATGGACAGCGTCAGAAATCTTATCAGCCTACAACACCATCGATTTTTTTACCATAATCAGAATTTCTTTGGAAATATATTATTTAGATATTAAAACTACGATAATAAAATTTAACCAAAGAACCCTAACATATGAAGGATATGCTGTTTACATTCCGTTAATGTATTCACGTGGGACATCGGTGTTGCTATTAAAAACTTCGTCTATTGTGGTAACTATTATGTTTTGAGAAAGTCAATAGGGGCCATGAAAAGGATTCGAACCCGAAAACTTGGTACTCCCAAGCACACGCCCTAGGCCAGTACACCACGATATGGCCAAAACTAATGCAACCTGGGATTGAACTGAATCCTCTAGAGGTCCAGTGGATTCCATTGAAGGCCAATCAGTTGTTTTAAACCTTGTCCTCATTCACTCTGGCTGTGGCCCAGGAATTCTACCTCCAACGCTTCTCTTATTTCACGTGGCATCAGTTAACATTGATACATCATGTAAATGTGACTTCACTTTGTATTAATGTTTTCTTTGCTAACGACATCATAAAATGTTGTTGTGGTCAAATAAATTAAAATGTTTGTTTTATACCCTACATGTATTCCTGATTTAATGTGATGGCTACCCTCTCTATTCTCCTCGACTTTTTATATATTTTAACAGAGTATTGTTCAGATTAATTTTGCTGAATATATGTCAGTTCTTGATCAGTAAAGTCTATCGTGTAACAAAGTGAACAATATTTAAAAGAAGTTTATCAGTAAACCTTTTCAGTCCAATGAAGCACAATAATTAATCTGTAATTGGGTAGTAAAGATAAGGAACACTTTACTAAATGTATCAACTGAGACACACTAAAGTGTATTTATTTATAAATTGGCTGGGTAAACGTTTCAATATAATTACAGTGTTTGATCCACTACAAGACTTCCATACACTAAGATATTCACTGGAATTTTATGGTCTATGTGTGTTCCACTTAACTCTTTGGTTTGGTGTTAGGCTTAAGGCCTATCAACCTCTGGAAGGTTATTAAGACAACCATGAATTCCTTCCTGATAAGCAACAATGAAGCATACCAGAAGCAGGTATACTCTAGTTTTGGGCATAGTTGAAAACTAAAGTAATCTTTCAGTTTATATTCATCGAGAAGCCGGGAACACGTCTGGGTGTATATATCGGTGATAACATGTGTATAACATAAATATACTCACTGAGGCAGCATCGGGCGCCATGAAGGCAGTCATCATATTCAGTGAGGATGGCGAGACAGTCAGCCCGGGCCTCCACACACACTCCTCCACCTGTGGTGCACGTCCTGCTCTCGCTCTCCTGCAAGCATATTGATGCATATTTTCAGTGCAAGTTGATGACCTCAATGTTGCAAGTATTTTCTCTGTCCTTCAGTATTATAAATTACAGACTTTTTGTGTTGTGTACAAATATGTACGTGTCCTCAGGGAGGAATTCCGCTCACTGGAATGGATTCAGCACAACTACATAACTATCTACTATCTACTAAGGTTAGATTAGCTTAAGGTTATGATGGACAAACCACATATCAGAAAGTGAACAAACGACGGCATTTTAGTTCGTCCTGGACCATTGACAAGTCGTGTAAAAGGAGAGGATTGTGTCATGGATGAAGATTAAGCCACCCAAAAGGTGGCACGGGCGTGAATAGCCCGAAATAAAGGACAGGATGTTCTTGACAAATATATAAGGTAAGAGAGCGAAAAGATAGGGGAGGATCAGGTAAGAATAGGATGAATGTAAGAAAAAGGTAAGACTAGGATGAATGTACGAATAAGGTAAGAATATGAGGAATGTAAGAATAAGGTAAGAATAGCATGAATGTAAGAATAAGTAAGACTAGGATGAATGTAGGACTTTGATTAAAGGTAAGAAATAGGTAAGAATAGGATGAGTGTAAGAATAAAATAATAATTGGATTAATGTAAAGATAAGGTAAGACTAGGATAAATGTAAGAATAAGGTAAGAATAAGATGAATGTAAAAATAATATGAATGTAAGAATCAGATGAATGTAAAAATAAGATGAATGTAAGAATAAGATGAATGTAAAAATAAGATCAATGCAAGAATATCATGAATGTAACACTAAGATGAATGTAAAAATAAGGAAAGAATAGTATGAATATAAAAATAGATTGGAATATGATGAATATAAGAAGTCTTTTGAATTCCTATGACCTGACGGCCGAGTGGATAGTGCTCGGGGTTCGAAGTCTTAAGTGTCCGGGTTCGATCCCCGGCCGAGGCGGAAACAAATGTACAGAGTTTATTTCACCTTGATTCACCAAGTAGTAAATAGGTACCCGGGAGTTAGACAGCTGCTACGGCCTGCTTCCTGAGAATGTGGGTGTGTGAAATTTAGGATTAAGGAATTGCCCGAAACGCTATGCGTGTTCTAGGGTGTACAAGAATGTAAGAACTCTTGTATACATAAATAAAAACAAAAAGAATAAGGTAAGAATGGGATGAATGTAAGAATAAGGTTATAATAGGAATAATGTAAGAATAAGAGGAGGGAAGGAGTAAGAGAAATATAAGAGTAAGAAGAAAGATACGAATAAGAAAAGGGTAGGAATAAAAAATCACATTTGTTAAGAAGGTTAGAACATTTAAGTATGTATTGTGAAAAGGAATAGTCAACAGCAACAAAGCCATTGTTAAAGTTCATGTTGGGTATGTTGTGTATCAGAGCCGATTCGACATGATGGTGAATACGTGTTCAATTTAAATTATAAACAAATACTTATTGTGTGTGTGTGTAAGTGGTTGAGTTTGTGCATGTTTCTGTATGTGTATGTTTGTGCTCACCTAATTGTGCTTCCGGGGGTTGAGCTTTGTCTCTTTGGTTCCGCCTCTCAACCGCCAATCTACTGGTGTACAGATTCCTGAGCCTACTGGGCTCTATCGTATCTACATTTAAAACTATGTATGGAGTCAGCTTCCACCACATAACTTCCTAGTGCATTCCATTTATTAACTACTCTGACACTGAAAAAATTCTTTCTAACGTCTCTGTGGCTCATCTGGGTACTAAGTTTCAACCTGTGTCCCCTTGTTCATGTCCTACCCGTGCTGAAGAGTTTGTCATTGTCCAAACTGTCAATTCCCCTGAGAATTGTGTAGGTGGTTATCATGTCTCCCCTTACTCTTCTGTTTTCCAGGGACGTGAGGTTCAGCTCCTTTAGCCTTTCCTCGTTGCTCATTCCTCTCAGTTCCGGAACGAGCCTGGTGACATACCACTGAATCTTCTCTAACTTTGTCTTGTGTTTAACTAGGTATGGACTCCAGCCTGTACTCACCTAATTGTGCTTGCGGGGGTTGAGCTCTGGCTCTTTGGTCCCGCCTCTCAACCGTCAATCAACAGGTGTACAGGTTCCTGAGCCTACTGAGCTCTATCATATCTACACTTGAAACTCTATATGGAATCAGCCTCCACCACATCACTTCCTAATGCATTCTATTTGTCAACCACTCTGGCACTAAACAAGTTCTTTCTAATATCTTTGTGGCTTTTGGGCACTCAGTTTTCACCTGTGTCCCCCTAGTGCGTGTGCCCCTTGTGTTAAATAGCCTGTCTTTATCTACCCTATCAATTCTCTTGAGAATCTTAAATGTGGTGATCATGTTCCCCCTAACTCTTCTGTCTTCCAGCGAAGTGAGGTTTAATTCCCGTAGTCTCTCCTTGTAGCCCATACCTCTCAGCTCGGGTACTAGTCTGGTGGCAAACCTTTGAACCTTTTCCAGTTAAGTCTTATCCTTGACTAGATATGGACTCCATGCTGGGGCTGCATACTTTAGGATTGACCTAACATATGTGGTATACAGAGTATTGAATGATTCCTTACACAAGTTTCTGAATGCCATTCTTATGTTGGCCAGCCTGGCATATGCCGCTGATGTTATCCTCTTGATATGGGCTGCAGGGAACAGGTCTGGCGTGATTTCTCTGACTCTTGGAGAATTTCATCTCCCAGATGATACCTTGTATCTGGCCTCCTGCTCCCTACACCTATCTTCATTACATTACATTTGATTGGGTTAAACTCTAACAACCATTTGTTCGACCATTCCTTCAGCTTGTTTAGGTCTTCTTGAAGCCTCAGGCAGTCCTCCTCGGTCATAATCCTTTTCATAATTTTGGCATCGTCAGCAAACATTGAGAGAAATGGATCTATACCCTCCGGGAGATCATTTACATATATCAGAAACAAGATAGGACCGAGTACAGACCCTGTGGAACTCCTCTGGTGACTTCACGCCAATCTGAGGTCTCACCCCTCACCGTAACTCTCTGCTACCTATTGCTTAGGTACTCCCTTATTCACTGGAGCACCTTACCAGCTACACCTGCCTGTCTCTCTAGCTTATGTACCAGCCTCTTATGCGGTACTGTGTCAAAGGCTTTCCGACAATCCAAGAAAATGCAGTCCGCCCAGCCTTCTCTTTCTTGCTTAATCTTTGTCACCTGGTCGTAGAATTCTATTCAGCCAGTCAGGCAAGACTTACCCTCCCTGAACCCATGCTGGCGATTTGTCACGAAGTCTCTTCTCTCCAGATGTCTTTACTAGGTTTTTTCTCACGATCTTCTCCATCACCTTGCATAGTATACATGTTAGGGACACTGGCCTGTAGTTCAGTACCTCCTGTCTATCCCCCTTTTTGTATATCGGGACTACATTAGCTGCTTTCCAGATTCTTTGCAGTTCTCCTGTTGCTAGTGATTTGTTGTACACTATGGAGAGTGGCAGACACAGTGGTTCTGCTCCTTCCTTTAGTATCCAAGGGGAGATTCCATCTGGACCTATAGCCTTTGACACATCCACTTCTAGCAAGAGCTTCCTTACATCCCCACTGGTAATCTCAAATTCTTCTAGTGGTTCCTGTTTAACTATTCCCTCTCTTATCTCTTGAACTTCCCCTTGCTCTATAGTGAATACCTCCTGGAATTTCTTATTCAGTTCCTCACACACTTCCTTGTCGTTTGTAGTGACTCTGTCTGCACCAATCCTTAATTTCATTACCTGTTCCTTTACTGTTGTGTTTCTCCTGATGTGGCTGTGCAGTAATGTAGGATGTGTCTTTGCCTTGCTTGCGATGTCATTTTCGTATTGTCTTTCTGCCTCTCTTCTCAACATGAAATATTCATATCTGGCACTCTGGTATCTCTCTCTGCTCTCAATTGTCCTGTTATTTCTATAGTTTCTCCATGCCCTTTTACTTTGCTGCTGAGCTAGCCTACATCTCTGATTAAACCATGGGTTTCTCATCCTCATTTCATTGTTTTCCTTTTGGACTGGGACAAACTTGTTTGCTGTTTCCATGCACTTCTGCGTGATGTAGTCCATCATTTCTTGTGCCCACTTTCCCCTGAGCTTTGTTTTGTATGTTATGTCTGTTTGAAATTTTTTTATCTCCTCATAGTTTCCCTTTCGGAATACCAACCTTTTGTTTTCAGTACCCTTCCTCGAGTTCAATAACCCTTCTTCAATCAGATACTCAAACACTAGTACACTGTGGTCGTTCATTCCTTCTGGGGGCCTCGAATCAGATTTCCCTTATGTCGGTGTCGTTCAGAGTGAAGACTAGGTCGAGTCTCGCTGGTTCCTCATTTCCTCTCATCTTTGTGGGCTCCCTTACATGCTGGCTTAAAACGTTTCTTGTGCACCTCCATTAGTCTGGCTCTCCATGTTTCCTCATCTACATGTGGTTCCTTGTTCTCCTAGTTTATCCTTCCGTGATTGAAGTCCCCCATGATGAGCAGATGGGATCTATTTCTACAGGCAGAAGAGGTTGCCCTTTCAATTATTGTGTTAACTGCCATGTTATTGTTGTTATATTCTTGCCTGGGTCTTCTGTCATTGGTGGAGGGTTATATATCACTAATACTATTACTTTAGGTCCTGCCATTGTCATGGTGCCTGTTATGTAGTATCTAAATCCCTCGCAGCCCAGGATAACTATCTCTTTGAAACTCCATTCCTTTCTCATTAGTAGGGCCACTCCACCTCCTCTCCTTATTTCCCTCTCTTTCCTAATTACTGTGTAGTCCTGGGAAACACCACATTTGTTATGATTCCTGAGAGTTTTGTTTCTGTGAGTCTGATTACATCTGGGTTCACTTCTTGTGCTCTTTCTCTGAGTTCACTTGCCTTGCTTGTGATCCCATCTAGGTTTGAGTACATGACCCTGAAACTGACTCTCTTCTGTCCTTTCTCAGGTCCTATTGCTTCTCCTGAAGTAGGGAAACAGTGAGGGACAGAAATGGGAGGGCCTATGAAGGGGGACCTGGGGGATTTGGGGTGTGCAGGGGGCTAGGCAGATCTGGTACAGGAATGGTGGTGCAGGAGGATGGGCTTGGGAGGGAGAAGGGGGTTAGAGGAGAAATGAGGGCTTGGGGGGGGGGGGGTTGGAAAGCGGGGAAGGCTTGGGGGGATGAGGGGGAGGTTCTGGGGAAAATGGGAGGAGGGATGGCTTGAGGGGAATGGGGAGCAGAAGAGGAAGGAGGGCTAGGCGGGGGGGGGGGGGGGGGGGGGAGGAAGGGAGAAACGAGGAAGAAGGGAAGGCTTAGAGGAGTGGGGGTGAAGGGAGGGCTCAAGGGGGGTGGGGGAGAAGGGAGGGCTTGGGGTGGGGGAGAAGGGGGATCCTGGGGAGGGGGAAGTGGGGGGAGGGGTGCCATTGGTGGGCACCTTGGGCACCAGGGGTTGGGGCATGTAGGACATCTATGGGGTGGCAGATGGGGGTGGTGCTACTCTCGCTACGTCTGTTGAGCTGCTTGTGGAGGGTTCCCCACTCCCCTCTGGGATTGTAGGGGTCGGGGTTGAGGCTCCCTGATTCCTTTCTCTCTCCCTGCGCTCCCTCCTTTCTCCTGCTGCCCTCATTAGCTCGTCCCTTGTCATATTCTCTACAGGAATACTTTTTAGAACTTCTGTACATATGCTAGTCTGCTCCTCCTTTCT
>NC_091205.1:32325009-32487509 GCF_040958095.1 Procambarus clarkii
GTTTGAAATAGATATGCAATTTTAACAGACAAAATTGACAAAACAAAATTAAGATTTTATACTCTATATCTAATGATAATATGATAATACACCCAAATAAAATTAATAACATACAAAAATAAAATTTAAAGTATATATTATAAACAAATCACAATTATAATGTAACTTACTTGAATTACTGGAAGCCATTGCTGTAATGTTCTCTCAGATAGAATTGTTGACAATGTTGTAATGTTGCAATTGATAATGTTGTCTGATTTAAATTTTACCTAAAAAAACAAAAATATTTTAATAACAGATATACAATAGCATCAGTTTAGATTATAATAAAAAAACAAAAATGCATATTTTTCATATATATTTTTTCATGTATATTTTTCTACCTTGCATATAAATGCAAGGTAGAATACATATATGCACCACTAAGATGGTGATGCATGTATTTTATAACACATTTGAACAATGAAACTCTACAGATGATACAGAAGACACAAGAAAATTGGCACTGTAGGAGACATTGAAAAAACAGAAATAACAGTGATAAGTTACAGGTGCTGAAGAATGGTAGAAACGAGGAAATTAAATGAAACAAGGAACACAGGACACAATCAGACCTACTCTAAGAAGGAAAAAACATGCAAGAGATCTGAGAATTACGACGTCTGACGACCTCACACTTTGTGAACATAACCGAGCAAATATAGTGGCGGCCAGAAAAATAATGGGATGGTTTATGAGAATGTTAAAATTCAAAGACCCCACCCGCAGTAATGCTAATACTATTCAAATAACTGGTGCTGTCCCATCTTGAGTATTGCTCGGTACTGACTCCCCCTTTCTGAACAAGAGAAATCTCTGAATTAGAGGAAATAAAGAGACCATAAACAGCAAACATATAAATGATAAAACATCTAAATAATTGAGACCGTCTCAAAGCTCTCAAAATGTACTCTCTGGACAGGAGACAAGAATGGTATCAAATAATACATATATGTAAGTTACTAGAGGGCCAGGTCCCAAATTTGCACAGCATAATATAACAACATACTGGAGCTAAAGATACAGAAGGAAATTAATAATAGGTGTCATAGGTACAATCAGAGAGCAGAGTCTTAACAGTAGGGGGTTCAAGGGCTGTTTGCTAGGCTAGGCAAGGGTAGACTAGGCTTGGCTAGTGTTGGCTAGGTTATGCTAGGAAGAAGTAGGCTAGGCTGATTTACTTCACCAGTAATTGGCGGTCTGTCTAATTACAAGCTACCACAACCTACACAAGCTTCACATAGCTTCCTGGCAATACGTTAGTAATGAATAAATAAGATATATTTACTCATTATAATGTTGGTACTGAATGTACAACACGAAAAAACATAATTTTAATATGAAAAAGTATCTTTTTATAAAGAAATTAGACGAAAATAAAGAACTGGTGACACCAAATAAAGTCGACGATCCAAGCGTCGGTTAGGTTAGGTTAGGTTAGATTTGGTTAGGTTTGATTAGGTTAGGTTAGGTTAGGTCAGCCTAACATATCATATTTATTCATTACTAACGTATTGCCAGGAAGCTTTGTGAAGCTTGTGTAGCTTGTGGTAGCTTGTGGTAATTAGACAGACCCGTAATTGGGGGGAAAGGGGGGAGGGGGGAACCTCAATATAAGCCTAATTTGTAGCTTCCTGTTCTCCGACACAATGATTTATTTTACGTCAGGCTTTCAGCACAGCCGCATAAAAAAACATGGTTATTTATTTATTTTTATACGAGAAGGTACACTGGGGGTTAAGAGAGAAAATAGGAATAATGATGATTTTACAATCTTGCCCGAAACGCTATGCGTACTAGTGGCTTTAGGTATTGTATGTACTAACTCTATCTATAAATCAAACAGAATGTTTGTACTGTAACTCTACATCTATGTATATATTTTTCCTAAATAAATTATTATTATCATTGTAAAGCCACTAGCACGCATAGCGTTTCGGGCAAAGATCCCGTACCCAGAAGCTGGGGACCTTTTTGTTGCCCTGTGACATACTTAGTCATAGGGCAACAAATTATTATTATTGGGTAATTATTAAATTAGGGTATTATTGACACGACAAGTATAATCGACGTAGTTTTTATATATGTTGCCGGTCGAACACATCCTTATGTGACGTTTTATACTTATGTTCTTCTAGAACATTCTATTGCGAACACATTGGTACAAAAATGAAATACGTACATCGAAAACTAATGTCAGAACAGTGACAAGAGTATACACTTTTAAATATGGCCGCTCGATCGCCGATACACTAATTTCATTTGGGGAAATTTATTTTTTCAAACGCCGTTTCGCAACAATTATTTATGTCTGATATAAACGTTGCAAAAGAAGTTTAGGATTAAGTAACATAATACACATTAAAAAAATGAATACATTAATACCTAAACAGTTTGTAAATACAGTGATAAATTGTGCCAAACATTACACAATATTATTTACTAAGAAGCGTATGACAACTCAAAACGGCATGATTTCAACAGGATTTTTTTATAGTTGTCAAAAATCTCTGATTTTAATTATCAAGTATTTGTCACAATGTATTTTATATAATTATGAGGCAGTGGAACGACCAAATTGTTCTGTATTATAAATGCATAATGCTAAATTTCTATATACATAACAGTAAAATAATGACCACCTACATTTAAGGATAACTAGGAAATAGTAACTGGAAACTTTATTTGAACGAAAATTCAATACCAAATTTCTTAGATGTTTTTCTTAATATAAAGATCAACAGTAACGAATCTAATTCATTATGGACAAATTAACAAAAAAAACATAATTTTCATTGATATAAAGTCCTCAAATTTGGTATAATTAGGATTTTTCTCGTTTTTCATGTAGTTTGATATTTCGTAAATATATTCATTTTTACCAATATTGCGATACTATTTCATGTAGTATCACGATATGTAATTTGGCCTTCATATCTAAGATTTTCGCATAATATTGCATTTTAAGCAAGTTTTCTTGCATTTTGTTTTGTACTAAAAATCATCGAATTCAGCAATATTTTGACGTTTATCATCCCCTTTTCCTTTATGTGATATAAACAAAACATCAACGAATTAGGCAATATTTTGCTGCTTTTCCACGTTTTTGTGAATTTTCAGTTTATTGTTATTAATTCATTAATATATGATAAAAATGATGCAAACACATAATTGATTAGAAATTAACCTTAAACACTTCATTTTCAATCAACTATTTGTTTCTCGTTAAAATACTGAGTAAGATATTGAAAAGGGGAGAAGTTCTGTTTTTATTGCATATATCGACGTTTCAGCTGGATTAGAGCGGTTTTACGTGTACATCTTCCATCGGAAATATAAACGGAAAATCAGGAACATTTTAGTTAATTCTAATGAAAACACATTGATTTTTATCATTTGTATTGGAAACAACATTGTCATATGTCTTTTCTGGGATCTAAATAACACGAAACGTCGCTCTATGATTTGAAGTTAATATCCTCAAATATGGTAACATAGTGACTTTTTCACGTTATTCATGTAGTGTGATTTTACGTATATATATTCGTTTTTACCAATATTTCGATGCTACTTCATGTTTTCTCACGATATGTGATTTGGCCTTCAAATCTCAGAATTTCGCAAATTTTGCATTTTTAAGCAAGTTTTCTTGCATTTTGTTTTGTACTAAAAAACATCGAATTTAGCAATATTTTGACCTATATCATCCCCTTTTCCTTTATGTGATTTAAACAAAATATCATCGAATTAGGCAATATTTTGCCGTTTTTCCACGTTTTTGAGAATTTTCAGTTTATTGTTATTAATTCATTTTAATATATGATAAAAATTATGCAAACACATAATTGATCAGAAAATATCCTTAAATACTTCATTTTCAATCATCTATTTGTTTCTCGTTAAAATACTGAGTAAGATACTGAAAGGGGAGAAGTTCTGTTTTTATTGCATATATCGACGTTTCAGACAGATTAGAACGGTTTTACGTGTACATCATCCATCGGTAATATAAACCGAAAATAAGGAACATTTTAGTTAATTTTAATGACAACACATTGATTTTTATCATTTGTATTGGAAGCAACATCTTTATACGTCTTTTCTAGGGTCTAAAAAATACGAAACGTCGCTTTATGATTCGAAGTTAAAATCCACTAATTGGGTATAATAATGACTTTTTTCACGTTTTTCATGTAGTTTGATATTACGTAAATATATTCATTTTTACCAATATTTCGAGACTATTTCATGTAGTATCACGATATGTGATTTGGCCTTCAAATCTCAGATTTTCGCAAAACGTGAAAAAAACGTGAAAAAAGTCATTATTATACCAAATTTGAGGATTTTAACTTCGAATCATAAAGCGACGTTTCGTATTTTTTAGAGCCCTAGAAAGGACGTATAAATATTTTGCTTCCAATACAAATGATAAAAAACAGTGTGTTTCATTAAAATTAACTTTAAATGTTCCTAATTTTCGGTTTATATTACCGATGGAAGATGTACACGTAAAACCGCTCTAATCCGGCTGAAACGTCGATATATGCAATAAAAACAGAACTTCTCCCCTTTCCAATATCTTACTCAGTATTTTAACGAGAACAAATAGTTGATTGAAAACGAAGTGTTTAAGGTTAATTTCTAATCAATTATGTGTTTGCATTATTTTTATCGTATATTTAATGTATTAATAGCAATAAACTGAAAATTCACAAAAACGTGGAAAAACAGCAAAATATTCGCTAATTCGATGATATTTTGTTATATCACATAAAGGAAAAGGGGATGAAAAACGTCAAAATATTGCTGAATTCGATGATTTTTAGTACGAAACAAAATGCAAGAAAACTTGCTTAAAATGCAATATTATGCGAAAATCTGAGATTTGAAGGCCAAATCACATATCGTGATACTACATGAAATAGTATCGAAATATTGGTAAAAATGAATATATTTACGTAATATCAAACTACATTAAAACCGTGAAAAAAGTAATTATTTTACCAAATTTGAGGATTTCAACTTCGAATCATAAAGCGAATAAACTGAAAATTCACAAAAACCTGGAAAAACGGCCTAATTCGATGATATTTTGTTTAAATCACATAAAGGAAAAGGGGATGATAAGGTCAAAATATTGCTAAATTCGATGATTTTTAGTACAAAACAAAATGCAAGAAAACTTGCTTAAAAATGTAAAATTTGCGAAATTATGAGATTTGAAGGCCAAATCACATGTCGTGAGAAAACATGAAGTAGTATCGAAATATTGGTAAAAACGAATATATATACGCAAAATCACACTACATGAATAACGTGAAAAAAGTCTGTATTACCATATATGAGGATTTTAACTTTAAATAATAGAGCGAGGTTTCGTGTTATTTAGATCCAAGAAAAGACATATGACAATGTTGTTTCCAATACAAATGATAAAAATCAATGTGTTTTCATTAGAATTAACTAAAATGTTCCTGATTTTCCGTTTATATTACCGATGGAAGATGTACACGTAAAACCGCTCTAATCCAGCTGAAACGTCGATATATGCATAAAAACAGAACTTCTCCCCTTTTCAATATCTTACTTAGTATTTTAACGAGAAACAAATAGTTGATTGAAAATGAAGTGTTTGAGGTTAATTTCTAATCAATTATGTGTTTGCATCATTTTAATCGTATATAATGAATTAATAACAATAAACTGAAAATTCACAAAAACGTGGAAAAACAGCAAAATATTGCCTAATTCGATGATATTTTGTTTATATCACATAAAGGAAAAGGGGATTAAGAGAGGGATGCAGAGGCTCAAGAGAGGGATGCAGAGGCTTAAGGGAGTGATGCAGAGGCTGAAACGAGTGTTGCAGAGGCTTAAGAGAGGGATGCAGAGGCTTAAGAGAGGGATGCAGAGGCTCAAGAGTGTGATGCAAAGGCTGAAGAGAGTGATGCAAAGGCTGAAGAGAGTGTTGCAGAGGCTTAAGAGAGGGATGCAGAGGCTCAAGAGAGGGATGCAGAGGCTTAAGAGAGTGATGCAGAGGCTGAAGAAAGTGTTCCAGAGGCATAAGAGAGAGGATGCAGAGGCTCAAGAGTGGGATGTAGAGGCTTAAGAGAGGGATGCAGAGGCTCAAGAGAGTGATGCAAAGGCTCAAGAGAGTGATGCAGAGGCTTAAGAGA
The DNA here is from genome assembly GCF_040958095.1 of Procambarus clarkii. Taxonomy (NCBI): domain Eukaryota; kingdom Metazoa; phylum Arthropoda; class Malacostraca; order Decapoda; family Cambaridae; genus Procambarus; species Procambarus clarkii. Next base: position 32,331,228 of record NC_091205.1, read on the forward strand.
GGGATGCAGAGGCTCTAGAGAGGGATGTAGAGGCTCAAGAGAGTGATGCAGAGGCTCAAGCAAGGGATGCAGAGGCTGAAGAGAGAGATGCAGAGGCTTAAGAGAGTGATATCGTATATTTAATGAATTAATAACAATAAACTGAAAATTCACAAAAACGTGGAAAAACAGCAAAATATTGCCTAATTCGATGATATTTTGTTTATATCACATAAAGGAAAAGGGGATTAAGAGAGGGATGCAGAGGCTTAAGAGAGGGATGCAGAGGCTCAAGAGTGTGATGCAAAGGCTGAAGAGAGTGATGCAGAGGCTGAAGAGAGTGTTGCAGAGGCTTAAGAGAGGGATGCAGAGGCTCAAGAGAGGGATGCAGAGGCTTAAGAGAGTGATGCAGAGGCTGAAGAAAGTGTTCCAGAGGCATAAGAGAGAGATGCAGAGGCTCAAGAGTGGGATGTAGAGGCTTAAGAGAGGGATGCAGAGGCTCAAGAGAGGGATGTAGAGGCTCAAGAGAGTGATGCAGAGGCTCAAACAAGGGATGCAGAGGCTGAAGAGAGAGATGCAGAGGCTTAAGAGAGTGATGCACAGGTTCAAGAGAGTGATGCAGAGGCACAAGAGAATGATGTAGAGGCTTCAGAGAGGGATGCAACGGCTCAAGAGAGTGATGCAGGGGCTCAAGAGAGTGATGCCTAGGCTTAAGAGAGGGATGAAGATGATCAAGAGAATGATGCAGAGGCTTAAGAGAGGAATGCAGAGGCTGAAGAGAATGATACAGAGGCTTAACAGAGGGATGCAGAGGCTGAAAATATATCCCAAACATTCCGAATTCGACGCTAGAGCCATATTTTGGAGCCAAATTTGGGCTCTCTGCACGTATTAGCAGTTTGAAATTATGACATTTTATACCGAAAATATGCCAATTACTGAGTGCGGCGATGGATTATATTTTGCCCATGCCCTCCCTGCAGTTTTCAAAATATCCCAAACATCACAAATTCGACCCTTGAGCCATATTTTGGAGCCAAATTTTGGCTTTCTGCATGTATTCGCCGTTTGAAATTACGACTTTTTATACCAAAAATATGCCAATTACTGAAAGCAGCAATGGATCACATTTTGACGAAACCCTCTCTGCAGTTTTCAAATTATCCCAAACATCCCAAATTCGACCCTTGAGCCATATTTTGGAGCCAAATTCTGGCTCTCTGCACATATTCGCAGTTTGAAATTATGACATTTTATACCGAAAATATGTCAATAACTGAGAGCAGCGATAGGTCACATATTGCCAGAACCCCCCCCCCCCCTGCAGTTTTCAAAATATCCCAAACTCGACGCTTGAGCCATATTTAAACGCCAAATTCGGGCTCTCTGCACGAATTCGCAGTTTGAAATTACGTCTTTATATACCGAAAATATGCCATTTACTGAGAGCAACGATGGATCACATTTTGCCCAAACTCTCCCTGCAGTTTTCAAAATATAGCAAACATCCCAAATTCGCCGCTTGAGCCATATTTTGGAGCCAAATTCTGGCTCTCTGCATGTATTCGCAGTTTGAAATTACGACTTTTTATACTGAAATCATGCCAATTTCGGAAAGCGGCGATGGATCACATTATGCCCAAACCCTCCCTGCAGTTTTAAAAATATCCCAAACGTCCCAAATTCGATCCTCTAGCCATATTTTCTAGCCGAATTCTGGCTTTCTGCACGTATTCGCAGTTTGAAAAACGACTTTTTATATCGAAAATATGCCAAGTTCGGTATATGGAAAGCGACGATAGATCACATTTTGCCCAAACTCACCATTCAGTTTTCAAAAAATCCCAAGCATCCCAAATTCGACCCTTGAGCCTTATTTTGGAGCAAAATTCTAGCTCTCTGCACATATTTGCAGGTTGAAATTACGACATTTTATACCGAAAAAATGTATATTACTGAAAGCAGCGATGGGTCACATTTCGGCCAAACCCCCCCCCCCCTGCAGTTTTCAAAATATCCCAAACATCCCAAATTCGACGCTTGAGCCATATTTTGAAGCCAAATTCGGGGTCTCTGCACGTGTCCGCAGTTTGAAATTGCGACTTTTTATACCGAAAATATGTCAATTACTGAAAGCGGCAATGGATCACATTTTGCCCAACCCTCCCTGCACTTTCCAAAATATCCCAAACATCCCAAACTCAACGCTTGAGCCATAATTTGGAGCCAAATTCTGGCTCTCTGAACGTATTCGCAGTTTGAAATTACGACTTTTTATACCGAAAATATGGCAATTACTGAGAGCGGCGATGGATCACATTTTGCCCAACCTTCCCTGCAGTTTTTGAAATATCCCAAACCCCCAAATTCGACCCTTAGGAATTATTTTGGAGCTAAATTCTGGCTCTCTGAACGTATTCGCAGTATGAAATTACGACTTTTTATACCGAAAACATGACAATTACTGAAAGCGGCGATGGATCACATTTTTCCCAAACCCTCCCTGCAGTTTTCAAAATATCCTAAACATCCCAAATTCGAAGCTTGAGCCATATTTTGGAGCCAAATTCGGGGTCTCTGCACGTGTTCGCAGTTTGAAATTACTTCATTTTATACCGAAAATATGCCAATTACTGAGTGCGGCGATTGGATGACATTTGCCCAGGCCATCCCTGCAGTTTTCAAAATACCCCAAACATCCCAATTCGACCCTTGAGCCATTTTTTGGAGCCAACGTTTTGGCTTTCTGCATGTATTCGCAGTTTGAAATTACAACTTTTCATACCGAAAATATGCCAATTACTGAAAGCAGCGATGGATCACATTTTGCCCAAACCCTTTCTGCAGTTTTCAAATTATCCCAAGCATCCCAAATTCGACCCTTGACCCATATTTTGGAGCCAAATTCTGTCTCTCTGCACATATTCGCAGTTTGAAATTAAGACATTTTTTACCGAAAATATGTCAATTACTGAGAGCAGCAAAAGGTCACATTTTGCCCAAACCCCCCTTGCAGTTTTCAAAATATAGCAAACATGCCAAATTCGACGCTTGAGCCATATTTTGGAGCCAAATTCTGGCTCTGCACGTATTCGCAGTTTGAAATTACGACTTTTTATACCGAAAATTTTCCTATTACTGAAAGCGGCGATGGATCTCATTTTGCCCAAACCCTCCCTGCAGTTTCCAAAATATCCCAAACATCACAGATTCAACGCTTGAACCATATTTTGGAGCCAAATTCTAGCTCTCTGCACGTATTCGCAGTTTGAAATTACGACTTTTTATACTGAAAATATGCCAATTACTGAGAGCGGCGATGGATCACATTTTGCCCAAACCATCCCTTTAGTTTCCAAATATCCCAAACATCCCAAATTCGACTCATGAGAATTATTTTGGAGCTAAATTATGGCTCTCTGCACGTATTCGCAGTTTGAAATTACGACTTTTTATCCCAATCATCCCAAATTTGTCTCTTGAAAATAAGCCAATTACTGAAAGCAGTGAAGGGTCACATTTTGCCCAAAACCCCCCAGCAGTTTGCAAAATATCCCAAACATCCCAAATTCGACCCATGAGCTATATTTTGGAGCCAAATTCTGGCTCTCTGCACGTATTCGCTGTTTGAAATTACGACATTTTATAAGGAAAACATGACAATTACTGAAAGCGGCAATAGATCACATTTTGCCTAAACCCTCCCTGCAGTTTTCAATATATCCCAAACATCCCAAATTCGACGCTTGAGCCATATTTTGTAGCCAAATGCGGGCTTTCTGCACGTATTAACAGTTTGAAATTAGGACATTTTATACCGAAATATGCCAATTACTGAGTGCGGCGATGGATCACATTTTGCCCAAGCCATCCTTGCAGTTCTCAAAATATCATAAACATCTCAAATTCAACCCTTGAGCCATATTTTGGAGCCAAATTTTGCCTTTCTGCATGTATTCGCCGTTTGAAATTACGACTTTTTATACCGAAAATATGCCAATTACTGAAAGCAGCGATGGATCATATTTTGACGAAACCCTCCCTGCAGTTTTCAAATTATTAAAAACATCCCAAATTCGACCCTTGAGCCATATTTTAGAGCCAAATTCTGGCTCCCTGCACATATTCGCAGTTTGAAATTACGACATTTTATACCTAAAATATATCATTTACTGAGAGCAGCGATAGGTCACATTTTGCCCAAACCCCCCCTGCAGTTTTCAAAATACCCCAAACATCCCAAACTCGACGCTTGAGCCATATTTTGAAGCCAAATTCTGGCTCTCTGCACATATTCGCAGTTTGAAATTACGACTTTTTATACTGAAAATATGTCAATTACTGAGAGCGGCGATAGGTCACATTTTGCCCAAACCCACCTCTCGTGGGCTCTCATGATCCCAGTAAATGTGTCGTGCAGCTACGGTTATGCAGTAGATGCAACAAAGGTGTACATCATTATGCCTTATGTAGAAAAACTTCTACACAATCTATGACAACTGGGGAGAATTCTATGAATTCTACCACAATACAATATTGCAAGGTACATCAGGAAATAAATGTACTTGCTACTGAGTCAGGCAATAATACCACTCTGTCTACAGCTCAACTCAAACTTATTGACAGGAAATCTAGAGTTAACACTAGAGGTCTCTTTGATCAAGGATCACAGAAAACCTTCATCACACAACAATTAGTCGAGCAGTTAAAATTAAAACCTGCCAAAAGTGTGAGACTGAATATTTCTGGGTTCTTGACTAATAGTGGACCTCGTGAATACCAAGTAGTCAAGGTGTTAGTGAAACTTGGATCTTTCACTAGTCCAATACAAGTGGTAGTAGTAGATAAACTTCCTTCAGACCTGCAGGTCACAGGACTAGCTCGCACTGCGAGATATCTTAAACGAAACCGCATGAGGCTAGCAGACTACAAAATAAATTCTGACTGCCTCACTGATGTTGGTATACTTATAGGCGCTGACCATTATTATAAATTTATAACGGGATGCACCAGACAACATGGAATGAATTTGTTGTCATCTGCTGGAGGCAAGTTGCTTACTGGACCGGTGCTTTTCCAACAAAGTCCAGCGTCAACCAACCAACAATCTAACAATACAATAGTGGCGTGACTAGGCTTGGAACAGTCAACCCCTACATTTCAGAGAAATATCTGAAGATAATGAGTCTGATCCACCTGTACATCGTCTGTGGGATTTAGACACTTTAGGTATTGTCCCGGAACAACCAAGCCCTGATGATATGTGGACTTACCAGCAATATCTGGATACAGTTGTCTATAAGGACAAATAATACTGGGTGAGACTACCATGGAAGTTGAATCATCCACAACTTCCAGTTAATCATTTCATGGCAGCCTCTCAATTACAGTCTCAATTAATACGGCTGAAGAAGCAGATAGACAAACTGAACATGTATCATCAATTAATTCAACAACAACTCTATAGTAAATTTATCGAAGTTGTTGATAATGATGACCGAAAAATAGGTCACTATTTACCCCATCACGCTGTGGTGAAAGATTCATTGACAACGCCAATACGTATTGTCTTCAACTGTGTTGCCAAAGTGAAGCCAAACAGCGTGTCCTTGAATGAATGTCTCCAAACGGAACCTAGCCTAACACAAAGGCTACATGATGTACTATTACGATTCCATACTGGTATTTTCGCTTATACTGCTGATATCAGTAAAGCTTTCCTTAGAGTAGGCTTGCAAGAAGAGGATCGTAATTACACCAAATTTCTCTGGATTAAGGACCCACAGGATCCTGACAGTGATGTCATAATTTACCGTTTTGCCTCTGTGCTATTCGGAGCGACTTCCTCCCCATTTCTACTTCAAGCCACATTAGGTACACATTTGAGGAAGTCAAATAGCCCTTATAAAGCAGAGATCAGTGACAACTTGTATGTCGATAATTTCCAGGGAACTACAAATGACAAATCCAAATTGGTAGAAATTTACCATGAGGCTAACCGTGAGTTATTAGGAGCCAATATGCCACTACAATCATGGGCCTCAAACAGTAAATCATTAAACCAGATAATCGAGAAAGAATTTCCGGGTTATCAGGTGCCTAGTCAGTTAAAAGTTCTGGGCGTGGAATGGAACACAGGTACTGACGAGATGAATATCAAGTCAGTACAAACCAATAATTCATCCCTTACCATGAGAAAATTACTCTCGTATGTCAGTCAACCATTTGACCCTTCAGGCTTACTTAGTCCTATATTAATAAGGGGCAAACTCCTAATGCAGGAATGCTGGCAGAAACATATGGGATGGGATGATCCGTTGCCAATTGAGTTGCAAGATAAATGGCAGATACTCACAACGGATTTCAATCAATTAGGTGTTTTGAAATTTCCTCGTAATGCTTCAGGACAAAACTTACCCACAAATTTGCACGTTTTTTGCGATGCCTCTGGCAAAGCGTATGGCACTGCAGCCTACTTAGTCAAAAGTGCACAATCAATTTTACTCACATCTAAAGCAAGAGTTGCTCCAATCAAGAAGAGATCTTTACCTCAAATGGAGTTAACTGCATTGCTGGTGGGAGTAAGATTGGCTCATTGCCTGACCAAGACACTCAATAATATCCACTTTGGTGAAATCGTCATGTGGTCAGACAATGAGGCAGTCTTACAATGGGTAAGAAATAACAACAATAAAACTCCCTACGTTAGTAATCGCGTTAGGGAAATTCATGAATTATCTGCTGGATATAAATTCAGATATGTCCCCACTAAGGACAATCTTGCAGATTACTTATCACGAGGGTTAACATTAAAACAACTAATCAAGTCTTTGATGTGGTTTAATGGACCTTCATGGCTTGTTAGTGGTCAGTGACCCAAACAAAAGCCACAGGTCATAGTGACCTATATCACTACTCCCATGAAAGAACCAGAACCTCATCGAATCTCAGCTATTAATCCTCACAATTATTCTAACTTGAGTAAGTTATTAAGAGTGACAGCACATGTGTTTGACTTTCTTGCTAAGATAGGAATCAGACATAAGTTTCCCAATCCTATCCTCTACTGGATCAAACGTGCCCAACAAGAGACATATGGAAGTGAATATGAAAATCTTCCAGATAAATTAACCAAGTCTCTAGGTATCTGGTATGATGCCAACACTCATAATATATTAAGGTGTGGAGGACGTTTGCTTCATGCAAAAATTGATTTGGATACAAAGAATCCGATCCTTCTACCACGTCACCACATTATTACAAAACTTCTAGTTTTGCATCACCATCAATATGGTACTTTGCATGGCGGAGTGTTAGACACTCTCACCGACCTCAGACAGAAATATTGGCTTCCTCAAGGTCGTCAAACTGTCAAATCAATCATTAAGTTCTGTGTGATCTGCAAAGGATACGACGCTCGAGTGTGTCCTTACCCAGGACCTCCACCACTCTCTAAGGAGAGAGTAGTTCATCTTCGTCCCTTTGAGACCACTGGTGTCGATTACACAGGAGCCTTGCTTCTCATCGGCAATCCAGATAAGATACCAGTGAAAGCTTATATTTGCCTTTTCACGTGTGCTACCACACGAGGCGTACATCTAGAAGTGAGTTCTGACATGAGTGCCGAAGCCTTCATCCAAGCTTTTCGTAGATTTGCAGCTCGCAGATCTTGTCCCAAACTAATGATATTGGATAATGGTTCAAACTTTGTGGCAGGAGAAGCCTGCCTATGAGAGATATGGAATCATCCAGAAGTGCAGTCTGTCCTGCAGAGACGACAATGCCACTGGAAATTTATTGCTCCCAGAGCCCCCTGGCAAGGAGGGTTCTACGAACGTATGGTAGGGACTGTCAAGAAATGTTTAACGAAGACCTTGCATCGACAGAAAATAAGTTACTCCGAACTACAAACACTCGTCGTGGAAACTGAGGCGCGAGTCAACAATCACCCATTAACTTACCTATGAGATGATTTCTCACAGAGAGAACCTCTGAGTCCCTCACATTTAATACATGGAGGCCTGCTGAGCCCTCTGATACCTTTGGCAGAAGAAGACCCCGTCGACCCTTCCCATGTAACCAGGAGTGACTTAGTAGAAAGTTACCAACATCTCTCGAGAGTAATTGAAAGGTGGAATGAGGTGTGGACTCGAGAGTACCTTACAGCTCTACGAGAGTACCACTATGGAGCTTCGAGCCCCTATAATAAAGTTCAACTTAAACCAGGAGACCTAGTATTGGTTGACAGTGATGGACCAAGGTCAGAATGGCCTATAAGCAAAATTGTTGCTATCCACCCAGATCACCAAGGCATCCTGAGAGTAGTACGGGTTTTGTGCCGAGGCAACACTACCCTAAAAACATTAGAGAATTTGGTACCTCTCGAATTAGCAGAGCGAGAGTGTTTATCAGAACCAGCTTCACCAACAGTTTCCGAGGACAACAATTCTGATCCACCGAGCACCCACCCCACTAGAGCAGCTGCTCAACAATGCAAACGGAAACTACAAGCCTATTATAGCTCTGACTAAGAGCAAATAATTTCCCATCCAATTTGAGTAATCATGATGATACTGTGTTGTGATGTCAAGTAACAAATCAGTTACAAGTCACAATGACCCAAAAACATTCACCTCGCAGTGGATTCTCAGTTACTTTAAATTGTATACTTTAATTCCTAATTTGTTTGTATAGGCTATCAACATTAACATTATTTCATCTAGAGTATCTATGAGTTTGCAAAACATTAAGACTTAGTAACATAAACGTTACATGTCATAGTGACACCAGTCACAGAGTATATTGTAGGCTTTATTAGTCATTAACTTTAGATGATTCACAATTCCGTGTTTCATTCAACATGAGTTCCTTTACAATACTTAAATTTCTTGTATGTCCTTGACAATTACGGGACATCCGTTATGTGTGTACTAACACACTAACATTAATACTAACTTCGGGATAGGTATGTCAGTACTCAACATTGCACTGCGACCCGAGTTCTCTCCCCCCGGAGTTATGTTGGAAATTTCCAACACTAATAAACCGCTATTGTATTATAATAAATCATTATCATTATATACTAACTACAGTACTTACTAATTTTACTAACGGTAGTGTCAACATAAACTAACCATTACATCTGCGTATTAATGCTAGAATTCTCATGAAATCGAGTAGCAACATTGTGTCAGATAATGTCTAGTTAGACACATTTATTACCAATGGGTTAGAGAATTGAATGTGGTTCTCTAAAATCATCAGTATTCCGTGTAATAATTACTTATGGATAATATAACTCCCAATAATCTCAAACCGAGAGTTATTAACTAAATTGTTATGTAGTAACAGTTCTTTCTGTTATGTACGAATGTCATGGAGAAAAATAAAATCTCCATTTCTCGTTTAACACCATAAAACGAGAATATGATAATATTTAAAGCCTTATAATTGCAACCCAGTTCTCATTAACGTATTACATCCATAATTGCGCGGAAAAGAATTATTCGTGATTAATAATTTCTGTGGTGAATGCGAGAGACGGGTTGAGGGAGGTGGCGACGCCATTGTGTGAGAGAAGGCTCCCCTGGCGTGAAGAGTGGCGAGACACATGGTAGTGACTGGAGAATTTATCGGCAAGAATTACGCTGATACTCGGTCAACAGTTCATAATTACTCATCCACGTGTTCTATAGTGCCCAGCCAGTTAATAACGCGTCAACAATTGAAGCCAAGACCTGTAATATATGTACACAACAGTGAACATCAGGGACTGGCTGACGCGATACCAGCAGACCTCAGTATTCAATAAGCTCACGATAAGTATAGGTTTCTCGTTTGATGCATCATCCAAGATTGTATACTTGTGAGTAGTCTGTCGTTATATAGTGAGGAGACCCAATATACAACGTTAGTACCAATTCGGCAATTTCCTCCGTTTTCATGAATATTGAAATTAAACGTAGCCTATTCAAATGCTACTTGATTCTCTCTGATTTCAGCGTGTATGCGAAGAGTCATCAAGTTGTGTTTCTTCATTCGTGTTATCCACCTCTAGTTCTTTCCTTGTAGAGATCCTGGGAACACGAGGACGAATGACGAAACGTTGTTATAGAAATCGTCTTAAAGCTAAGACCCTTTTCGTACAAATTTAATTTACCTGATTTGATTCTTATATAATACTTGTAAGATCTTTACCTTGAATAGATTATTACCAGAAATGATGATTGGTAATTCATGTGTTTGCTCTGACTGTTGCTCAGTAATTATAATCTTTAATATTCACAATTTGAGTTCTCATATTTGAATCTATAATAGTTTAGATTTATAATATCATTTACTCAGCAATGAACTGGTGGCGAACCACACTAGTTCCTAGATGTATATGAATTTCTAGAAATACCCCCCCCCCCCCCACTGTAGGTTTTTGAGGCTCTGACTTTAATTAATTAATCACACAGTTCATTCATTATTTCAAGTGATTATCCTTTTAATAATTATCCATAGACACTGGTTCTCTAGTGTTATTCTAATGATCACCTTTATTAGTTTTCCCTCTTTTCTCAAAAGTGGGTGGTCCTTCGATTTATTAAATAAAATAAGTAAATAATTGAATATATGAGTCAAGCCCCAGATATCCCACAACCATCAATAGCTATAGTGCTTCCTCACCCACTCAACGCAGTCTTTAAGAACGATGGTGCAATAACCTACATAGTGAGAAAAGAAGTGACATGCCCCACACTTCCTACATCTTTCGTGACTAGTAAAGAGAGCAAAAGGCCTCCCACACACTGTCTCCAGGAGGAGATTACCTCCTCCTCCCAACCCCGATAGTGCGAACCTCCACAATTTCACTATCATCAAATCCCTTTCACACTTCTCCTTGTTTTCTTTCGCAGTTGATTGTTAATAATAATTGTTACGAACCCGACTTCATCGTCCGGTTATGGAGCAGCGACGTCAATGCTATCTGTGAGTCCACTCCCGAAGCCCCCACAAAATGTGGCATCTGGTAGTGGCAGTATTATACCTGCAAGAGACGCTAGATTCCTGCCCTGATCAGCTCGATGGGTCGCTGTTGCTGACCTCTGGTGAGGTGGCGCCTAGAAAATCAGCACCATCTATTGTGAGAGGAGTTGTATGTTTATGTCAGTGTCCGTAAGTGGTATTTCCAAATGTCCCCAGTATTGGCCAGTTTACTGATGACGTGTCTGTATCCACAGAGGCGACGTAGGGCTGCAGTGGTACGACTACACTCAGTCTACTCAGGGCAGCCTATTATCTCTCTACTTCATTCTGCTTTACGTGAGCAGTGAGCCGCCGCCGAAAAGGAAACTGAGTAGTATCTGCTGTCTGCCTGTGAAGTGGCAGTTACAGACTTCGGCGTATCCCGGGACTGGCTAGAGGAAGAGACGACCGACAGTGAGGTGCTACGGAGGAGTGTAACTAGCTAGTTGCAAGAAGCTCCTGCCAGGGGTTCGCTACCCTTGTATTTGTTCGTGTAGAGGCCCAGCAGCACAAGGCTGATGTTCTCTGCCAGCACCAGGCTGGAGAGTGATTGTGGGCGTTCACAAGGAGCACCTAGTGAGACTGTAGATAGCCTGGCCCATGGCTATGGTAGACTCGTTGGTGTTTCCTAGTACTTGTTGAGGACGGTACTGTGTGCTGAGGAATCACGGAAGTTGACAAGGCTGCATTGCATGAGAATCGAGGACCGCTTAGTGTCCTATGAGAGCGGCACATGTGTATATATCAGTGTAGTAATACTTCGTTTATGATTCTATTGAAGGTAATGGAAAAGTGATAATGTGAATATATTGATAATCGATGAAGTGTCGTATTCCTTTCATCGCCCCCATTGTGTTTTACTTGCATTACCAAGCCTACTCCTTGAAAGCCACTACCGACATGGGTTATCTAGAGATGATTTCGGGGCTTTTTAGTGTCCCCGCGGCCCGGTCCTCGACCAGGCCTCCACCCCCAGGAAGCAGCCCGTGACAGCTAACTAACTCCCAGGTACCTATTTACTGCTAGGTAACAGGGGCATTCAGGGTGAAAGAAACTTTGCCCATTTGTTTCTGCCTCGTGCGGGAATCGAACCCGCGCCACAGAATTACGAGTCCTGCGCGCTATCCACCAGGCTACGAGGCCCCATACGTAGGGCCTACGGGGTCGGATACTAGTACTTTGGTTCCGCCAGCAAAGAACCCGGTTGCGACCCATAGTGGCCGTAACAATAATGCTTCACTGCTGTGCTGACAATCTCATATTCCAATTGCACCGCGAGGTTTACTAGTGATTCTGGTCTGGTATGTTTCACAATTACAAAAGAGTACTGTACCTCCAGACGTAGGAGTTGGTAGCCCAGAGCTCTGAGGGCAGCGTCCTCACTCCTCCATAGTCTGCAAACCGAATGATGCCCTTTGGCAGTACACAGCCTCTTCAGGATTCTGTGACGTCATCACCTGATGACCAATTCCAGCACCAAGGCCTTCCCGCCTTTTCTGTAAACTCATCCTGATTAGAAGCGGCACTTGGGTGCCCCGTAAAGTCATGTTTAGTTCCCTGGTGTCTCACCAGAGCTTCATACTGAGCCAGAAGGGTAATTGGGTCTGTGCTCACTAATCAAACGGTCCTTGTGAGCGGAGACCTCCCTACAGACCCTCCCACCACACTCTGAAGCTAAATATTCCTCTATTGGGTAAACCTGGAGTACTGGTACCTCAGGCCTGGTCTTTCAACTTTGGCGATGACCCAAGTCACGGAGTTATGCTTTGCAAGCACTTATTCGAGCAATCATCTTGTGCTTTGAGAGCTCTCCCTTTCGCATTCCTCAAATAACAGTACCATTATTAACTGTACCTCATGAATTATTGTACCATTACCTTCTGCAGCTCGTGCGTCGATACCCCCACTCTTCCCCGTGTGTCAGGGTGTCCTCACCTAGTGCACTTCAGACGTCAGTGTACACTCACCTACTGTAGCTCAGGTGTCACAGTACTCTCTCACAATGTACTTCAGGTTTCACGGTTCCATGACCTACAGTATGACAGGTGTCTCATTTTGCCTACTTATTGTACCCAAAGATACCTCAGTACCTTCTCTCTATCTCGGTACCCTCCTTTTACCTCTGGAGGTAAACCTCCCTCTTAACCTAAAGGTAGGTATCCTCCCTCTGTTGCAGAAACTCTCCCATTACCCCAGTACCCTCCCTATACCCCAGTACCCCTCCCTATAACCCAGTACCTACCCTCTACCTCAGGTACCCACAATATTGTGGAAACCTACCAACATATATTATATTTAAATTGTATATACCTACCACAGGTATCACGATACTCTTTTTAACTTTAAGTTTTTGTAATGTCTTCTCACAGACATAGCAACACAGGATAAAACCCAGACTTGTTTTTTCTGAATTTTAAGAAAAGATTTACACCAAGTCTTTTACACTGTCCTGAGTTCTTTGTCGAGGTATGTATATGCGGTTAGGAAATTAGTAGTTGTTACTACCACATTAGTAGTTGAGTAATAGTTCAAAACACATACTCAGATCTCGACAAAGTACTCAGAGTGCGAAAGATTTGGTGTAATTCTTTTCATAAAATTCACAAATACATAAGTGTGGTGTTTAATCCTACCCTGGCTATACCTCGATTACCACAGTACCCTCCCTCTGCCTTAAATTATAAAATACCCTTACTCTACATCAGGTACCCTAATACTCTCACTGTACCTTAGGCATCACAATACCCTCACCTTACCTCTGAAACCACAATGCCTCACTCTACCTCAGGTACCACTATACACTCACTCTACCTTAATTATCAAAATACCCTCACTCTACATCAGGTAACACAATACCCTCACTCTACCTCAGGTACCAGAATATCCTTACTCTGCCTCAGGTACCAGAATATCCTTACTCTGCCTCAGGTACCACAATACCCTAACTCTATCCCAGGTATCACAATACCCTAACTCTACCTCTAGTACCAAAATACCCTCACTCTACCTCTGGTACCAAAATACCCTCACTCTACCTTAGATATCCTAATACCCTAACTCTACCTCAGATACCACGATATCCTCACTCAACCTTTGGTACCATAATACACTCACTCTACCTCAGATCTCAATACCCAAACTCTACCTCAAGTTCCACAATATCCTCACTCTAACTCATGTACCACAAGGTCCTCACTCTATCTCAGGTACCATAATACCCTCACTCTATGTCAGGTACCAAAGTATTTTTACTTTACCTCGGGTACCACAGTACCCTTACTCCTACTCAGGTATCGAATCATCCTCACTCACCCTCTAAAATAACAGTACCATCACTCAACATCAGGTGCCAGTGTACCCGCATACTTCCTCAGGTACCACAGTATCCATATTTTTTCTCCGGTAGCACAGTACCCTAACACTACCTCATGTACCCTCCTTACCTTGAGGTTACCTTGAGGTGCTTCCGGGGCTTAGCGTCCCCGCGGCCCGGTCGTCGACCAGGCCTCCTGGATGCCGGACTGATCAACCAGGCTGTTGGACGCGGCTGCTCGCAGCCTGACGTATGAGTCACAGCCTGGTTGATCAGGTATCCTTTGGAGGTGCTTATCCAGTTCTCTCTTGAACTCTGTGAGGGGATTGTCAGTTATGCCCCTTATGTGTAGCGGAAGCGTGTTGAACAGTCTCTCATTACTTCAGGAAACCAAAGTATTATTACTCCACCTCAGGTACCACAATACCTTCATTTTATCTCAGATACCACAGTACCTTCATTCTACCTCGTGTACTCTCACTCTAACTAAATTACCCACAATCTACCTCAGGTACTAGTTCAGATTAGGTACCACAGTAACCTTATTCTACCTACAGGTACGACATAATCATAAAACTCTACCTCAGGTACCAAGGTACCCTCACTCTACCTCAGGTACTAGTATACACTCACTTACCTTTAAGCACCACATGACCATTACTCTACCTCAAGTACCTCAGTATCTTAACTCTACCTCAGGTACCATGGTACTTTCACTCTACTTCATATACCCTATCTTTACCTCAGATACCACAGTATTATAACTTTGCAACTGAAATAACAGTACCTGCACTCTTCCTCAGGAATTACATTACACTCACTCTACTCGAGGAACCACAGTATTCACTGTGCCTCAGGTATTACAGAACTCATACTAACTCAGGTACGACAGCACTCATTCTACCTCAGGTACCACAACACTCACTCTAACCCAGGTACCACAGAACACACACACAACCCCAGGTACCACAGCACTCACTTTACCTCAGGTACCACAACACTTACTCTAACCCAGGTACCACAGCACTCACTTTACCTCAGGTACCACAGCACTCACTTTACCTCAGGTACCACATCACTTACTCTAACCCAGGTACCACAGCACACACTCTACCATAGGTACAACAGCACGCGCTCTATGCCAGGTCCCACAGAACGTACTCTACGCCGGGTAATACCTTTACCTACTCACCTGTACAGTGTAGCGCGAGACAGTGTGCACCTCGCGACACTCGGGAGTACAGTGGCGCGGGTTGAGACAGTGCTCCCAGCCACAGTGCTTGTGAGGACGGTCTTGCACCAGCACGCCTCTCGTGACAGCACTAGTGCTGTAGTACTCACTACTTCAGTTACCACAGTACTGACCCTACGACAGCACTCACTCTACCACAGCTCTCACTTTACCACAGCACTTACTCTCCCTCATGTACCACAGCCCGTACTTTTCCGCTGCGCACACTCTCCCTCTTGTACCAAAGCACTCACTCTAGCACAGCGCTCACTCTACCACAGCCCTCACTTTACCACTGCACTCATTCTCCTTGTACCGCAGCACTCAATCTACCTCAGACTCTACAGTATTCACTCTACCTCAGTTACCACATAATTCAATCTACCTCAATTACCAAAGCACTCACTCTACCACAGAACTCACTCTATTAGAGCTACCAAAAAACTCACTCTTCCTCAGGTACATGCAACACTCAACCTATGCAGTTACCACATCACTCACTCTATCCCAGTTACCACAGCACTCTCTCTACCCAAGGTACCACATCACTCACTCTAACCCAGTTACCACAGCACTCTCTCTACCCAAGGTACCACATCACTCACTCAACCCAGTTACCACAGCACTCTCTCTACCCAAGGTACCACATCACTCACTCTAACCCAGTTACCACAGCACTCTCTCTACCCAAGGTACCACATCACTCACGCTACTCCAGGTACCACAACACTCACTTTTTCCTCAGGTACTCCAACACACTATCTCAGGAATCAAAGCACTCACTCTACTCCAGGTGCTGCAGCACTAACTCTCCCTCGGGTACCACAGCATTAACTCTTCCACCGGTACTACAGCACTCACTCTACCTTATGTACAACAACACTCAATCTACCCCAGGTAACACAACACTCAATCTACCCCAGGTAACACAACACTCAATCTACCCCAGGTAACACAACACTCAATCTACCCCAGGTAACACAACACTCAATCTACCCCAGGTAACACAACACTCAATCTACCCCAGGTAACACAACACTCAATCTACCCCAGGTAACACAACACTCAATCTACTACAGGTACTACAACACTTTTACTGAGGTACCTCAGTACTCACTTTACCTCAGGTTAAACAGCATTCATTTTACCTCAGATATCACAGCACTCACTCTACCTCAGGTACTACTACACTCACTCTACCTCAGGTACACATGTACTGACTCTACTCCTGGAAGCATAGCACTCACTCTATTCCAGGTGCAACAGCATTAACTCTACCCCAGATTCCACAGAGCTATCCTATCTCAGGTACCACAGCACTCGCTCTAACCCAGGTTCCGCAGTACCCTTTCTTCCCCAGGTACCACAGCAGTCACTCTACCCCAGGTACCACAGCAGTCACTCTACCCCAGGTACCACAGCAGTCACTCTACCCCAGGTACCACAGCTGTCACTCTACCCCAGGTACCACAGCTGTCACTCTACCCCAGGTACCACAGCAGTCACTCTACCCCAGGTACCACAGCAGTCACTCTACCCCAGGTACCACAGCTGTCACTCTACCCCAGGTACCACAGCAGTCACTCTACCCCAGGTACCACAGCAGTCACTCTACCCCAGGTACCACAGCAGTCACTCTACCCCAGGTACCACAGCAGTCACTCTACCCCAGGTACCACAGCAGTCACTCTACCCCAGGTACCACAGCACTCACTCTACCCCAGGTACCACAGCACTCACTCTACCCCAGGTACCACAGCACTCACTCTACCCCAGGTACCACAGCACTCACTCTACCTCAGGTACCACAGCACTCACTTTCCCCCCAAGTACCACAGCACTCAACATGTATCACAACATTCACTGTACCATAGGTACCACAGCAATCACTTAAAGTGAAACGGCACCCTTTCTACCTCAGTTCCCAAAGCACTCACTCTGTTCGGGTATAACCCAGGAAACAATTGTGGGTTACCACAACGTATCTGGAAAGTGTTTGAAAGTAGTGGCAATGTTTGTTTTCGCATATTAGATACGTTATTGTGTGTATTCGTAAATAAGTTGCCACAACTTACTGCACACAACGTTGGCTAAACACAATTTTAAAACATTGTGGGCAACCTTAAATGTTGCAAAAAACTAAATTTTGTGATTGTTACGGATTCGTCGCCACCGTCTGAGTGTGGCCTGGTCCTTCCAACGTCCGCTATGAGTTTGCACTCCAACCCCCCCCCCCCCTGATATTGGACGCTATATGGACAACGCCATCTGATTGGGGTAGCCTGATAGCAGCATGTGATTCCTAATTCCTGCCTTGGTTAACGAGAGAGGTCGACGTAGATAATCTCTGGTGAGGTTATCTTGAGGTTATCTTGAGATGATTTCGGGGCTTTTTAGTGTTCCCGCGGCCCGGTCCTTGACCAGGCCTCCACCCCCAGGAAGCAGCCCGTGACAGCTGACTAACACCCAGGTACCTATTTTACTGCTAGGTAACAGGGGCATAGGGTGAAAGAAACTCTGCCCATTGTTTCTCGCCGGCGCCTGGGATCGAACCCAGACCACAGGATCTTAAGTCCAGCGTGCTGTCCGCTCGGCCGACCGGCTCTCCGACCGGCCGACCGACTGCTGGTAAAGTGGCGGATCAAGATCAGCGCCACATAGGTTGTGCTACGTGCATAATGTCAACTCCCCAGTAAGTAAGTGTTACTTTCAGATTTCACTCGTGCCGTCCAATTTACTGATTACGTGTTATGTCAACAGTGGTGACATCTGGCAGCAGTTGTGCTGAGGATGGCAGTTTTACCTTGGGCAGCCGACGTTCTCCGGACTTAGTCCTGCAACACGACTAAGTAAGCCGCCGTTGATCTAAAGCAGTGTATGTTGACTGCTGTTTACGTAGTATTGGAAAAGATCGACATACCCCGGGACTGGCTTAGGGGAGAAACAGACGACAGTGAGGTGCCTGTTGAGAAGCGCTGCTAGACGGACGCTAGAGGCTTCTGCCAGGATTCGCTACCCCTGTATCGATTGTTTAAGTGGCCCTGATCAGAGTGTAGCTGAGGTTCTCTGCCAGCAAGTGGCTGGAGAGTGGTCGTGGGGTATAAGCACCTCGTGATTGTCAGTGGGCTGGCCCACGTACAAGGTGAAACTCGCCAGTGTTTCCCAGTATGGTTGGACAAAGTACTGGTTGAGAGAAACACTGGGGCTTGACGAACACTGCATGTGAGCGCGTTTGATGTCCTGTGTGAAAGGACATCACTGAACATGTGTAGAAAAGGTTTATTTATTCTAACATATATATTTTTAACGGTGGAGGTAAATATATTTAAAAAAGGAATAGTGTTTTGTTCATAGTGGTTCGGATATTAGAAACAGGAGAGCAAGAACCCGGTTACTCGTCCATAGTGGCCGTAACATAATTGGCCTCCCCAGCGGAATCCGACCTCCTGTCAAGTGCGTTTCATAGGAGTAGTGCAACCCCCCCCCCCCCTGTGAATATCTCCTCTGTTCGTAAAATTTTAGGACCTCAAGTGTTCCGTACGGTGCTCCGTGTGAATAATTGTAGTGTTAAGTGAAGTATTCAGTGCAGTGTTGCGTGCTCGTGCACAACGTAACGTGGAAACCATGGCAGAGAAACAGTCCATTGATATCCTGGACGATGTTCAGGTATTCCTGAACAAGGACTGCTGGGCAAAAATGAAGTACCTCGGAAAACCTGAGCTCGTGTTTTATAAGTGCCTATTTAGGGATCAATGTGAGTAAGCGGGATTGCTGTATAGAGATCCTCTCTAAAGTCCATAAGCACTCAAAGACTGAGGAGAAGCAGGAAAGCGAGGTACAGGGCATAAAGGAAAGTGTTATGGCTTCTACGGAAAAAGAAGACCTGGGCAGTGACGGTGAGAGCGATACTAGTGTACTGAATATCAGTCTACTCACTTTGAGAATGCGAGCATTGGAGATCAATCTCAAGATAGTGGGAAAAAACTAGAACTAGAAAGAGAAATGAAAGAGAGTGAAATGGACCTGAAACAATTTGAATTAGAAGAAAGAAAAGAAAGGGAAGAGAAGAAAGAAGAGAAAGGGAAAGAGAAGAGCAAGAAAGAGAAGAAAGGAGAGAGGAAAGAGAGAGACATGAAAAAGAGAAGGAAAGACAAGAAAAGGAGAAGGAAAGACTACACGATATGGATGTGCTAAGGATAGGAGGTAGAAGGGAAACAAGGGAAACCAGTACTTTTGATCCAGTAAGGAACATTAAGGTGGTTCCCAAGTTTAATGAAAAAGAAGTCTTCAAGTTTTTTGCTGCTTTCGAGAAGATAGCCGCATCATTGGATTGGCCAAGAGAGAATGGGGCCATCATGATACAGTCCGTCCTGACTGGAAAGGCCCAAATTGCATACTCCACGTTGTCGGTGGATGACTCCAGTGATTACGACGCTGTTAAGAAGGTGGAGCTGATATCTTACCAGTTGGTGTTGGAAGCTAACAGACAAAAGTTACGAAACCTGAAGAAGTCATCAGAGCACACCTTCACTGAGTTTGCGAGCATCAAGGAACGGCTGTTCCAAGAATGGTGCAATTCTCGAAAGAGAGAAACGAAAGAGCAAATTTCGTTGCAACCAAGATCTCAAGACATACCCAGAAGAGCAACAGGTAGTGCGGCAGCCACTATGGTTGAAGAAAATATTTTGACGCATTTGCCCTCTACCAGGTATATTCAGAAGAGCTACTCACGACTGTTCAGCAAGCCCAAGCCGGAGGAAGAAAGAACCATCCCACATAGTGGCTTGAAAGTAGTCCAGGTAGTCCACGACGGACTAGTCCAAGCAATCCAAAAAGTTTGCTTTAGTCCAATGAGGAACATCGTGTGTTGGACTTGCGGGCAGAGAGGGCACATTGCTGCTAAGTGTAGACGCAGGGGAGGTAACGACCCACATAGGGAAGTGATTCTGGTGAATTGTGTAACACCACCAGTAGGAACCCAGTCTCAAGTGATGAGTAGAGAGAGACCAGAATTGTTTGCCCCTTACACTTTGAAAGGGTATGTAGCGAGTGATCAGACTGGTAGATCTGTTGTAGTGCTCAGAGATAGTGGAATAGCCCAGTCTCAGATCGTGAGAAACTCGTTACCCGAGGGAGTGAGTACTATGGAAAACAAAGGGTATTTTAGATGGGTTTCCCTCGACACGGTACGCTGCCCCCTCAGTGCATGTACACTTAGACTCGTACTACTTCAGTGGCACTTGTGTGTTGGCAGTAGTTGATACCCTTTGTTATGATCTCAGGCTGCAGGAGAAACGAGTCTCCCCTTGAGTTATTCTGCCAGGACTAACATAACTAAGAGGTTAAGGAGATATAGACCTGGATATTTATATAGTAGACACTCGATTGAATTTGACAAATAGTTTGCATGAATGGAAAGTTAATAATAATATAAATATGTGATCGGTCATGAGATGTGGAGAATTTGCTGGGGGTGTGAGGCTCGCTTCTGAGGACATTGACCTCACTTGAGCACCAGAAATCATGAGGGGAAGTCGCGCTCCGTTGATTTCATGTTAGAGAAGAGCCCCCTGGTTCATATACCTTCTAGAGGAAGGAAGTGTGCAGACGTTTCAGCTGTGGAGTCAATCTGGAAACCTGTGGGCTCAAGTCCTGGACGGCAGGAAGAGTTGTGAAGCCATCCAGAAACAGTTTCGTGGGCAGCCGTGTGAGCGCCCTGGTCAAGCGTCAGCGAGTGAGCGTCTTCGCAGGAACATTTCAGTAGTAAGTACATTTTAACCAGTTAACGGTGATTGCCTGTAGTTGGTCATGTACCCAGCGGCCGTAGCAAGTGTTTATTGATAAGTTAAGCAAACTTTACTAAGGCAGTGAACTGAAATAAGGGAATGAAGAGGAGACGACGACGTCTGCCCCCTCCGATCCCTTGTGGGTGACTGAGGGAGCCTAGCCCCTGGCGGAGTAGCTGCCCGCTACTCCGCCAGGGGCTACAGGCGGAGAAGCCGCTCAGCGGGAGGCGGAGGATGGATTAGTCCGAACGGAGGAATCCCCTCAAGGTATTCAGGAAGCAGGGAGATGTCAGGTGAAACATTTATTGTGTGTAGTTCATTTCAGTTATATGTTTGTAGGGGAATATTTTTATTGGCGTATCAATGGGTTGCAGGTTTGTCTGAGGAAGGAGTTGGTGGGAATACTTTGAGGCCAGAGAAGAAATTATTGAGTGGAACTTCAAGGCTATAGGAGTGGATGTGATACCCTGTGGGAGAGCAAGCCCCACAGTGAGGAATTGGACCTCAAACTGTGTAAAGAGGAGCAGTGAAGTGAAGTTTCACATGCTTCTGTGGAATCAGTGGTGGAGTACCTCTGGAGTCCAAGGAAAACTTCATGGTGCAGCAGCCTGGAAGAGCTGTAGATGATCCTGGTAGAAAAACCTGGAAGAACCTGATGATATCAGGGTAGTGGACTTCCAGATGTGGGATGGTTGACGGTGTCCCACTCCCTATATTTCTTCTAACCCAGCTTAAAGAGTCATAGATCCATAACCTGAGCGTTCTCTGATATCCAAGGAACATTTTCATATGTGTGAGAATGTGGAGCATTATCAGGTTGGCTTTAAAATTGTCATTTAAGTTTAAATATGCAAGGGGCTTACGCCCTTTTGAGACACAAGATGGCGACGGGTCATTCTGTTTCCCTCCAAGTGTCGTGACATCTCCCGGCACCTGATTGGCCAGGTGAGGTCACTTGCCGGAAGTAACCAATTACGAGAGCCCTAGGGCGGTGTGACGTCACGAGAAGGAGGGCTTCGGGGGCGGCTGGCGCCTGGGCGGACAGAGTACATCATGGACTGTTACAGAGTGAGGACGCATCCAGGTGTGCTCCAGATCTTGAGGCCAGAAAGCTCCTACCGGTGAATTTAAGCATCGCTTTAATAATGCAGACAACCCGTGGAGTGGCAGGAAGCAAGGATTAGCCGGGATAAAGAGTCAAGAGCTCCATATTCAAGAGTCTGTAGCAGGGACAGACGTTTGGCTGGAGACGTCTGGGACGACCGACAAACCACGTTCTACATATCAAGCGAGTAGCGACAGCCAGGACGAATCCACTGGAAGTGAGGCAAGGGGAAGCTCCACTGGACCTCATTTGTGTCTACAGTGCCAGTGAGAAGAAGAGAAGGCCGACGGCGCAGGTACCCAAACAAAATGCATGAAAACTTGCAAAAAACGCAATATTATGCGAAATTCTAAGATTTGAAGGCCAAATCACATATGGACAGAAAACGTGCAGTAGTATCGAAATACGAGGAAATTCGAATGTGTTTACCTAAAATAACACTACATGAAACACGTGAAAAAGGTCACTATATGACCAAATTCGAGGATTTTTACATCAAATCATAAAAGGAGGTTTCTTGTTATTTTGATCATTAAAAATGCATATGAAAATATTGTTTCCAAAACGAATTAAAAACTTCAATGTGTTTTCATTAGAATTAATTAAAATGTTCTTGATTTTCTCATTATATTAGAGAAAAAATGAGTACATGTAAAACAGCTCTAATCCGGCTGAAACGTCAAAATATGCAATAAAAATAGAATTTCTCTCCTAATCGTTGTTTTTGTTGTTATAGATTCAGCTACTCGGAACAAGTTCCAAGTAGCACGGGCTATAGTGAGCCCGTAGTGGACTTACTTGACACAGGAGCGGTGCTGCTCTCCTAATCAATATCTTACACACTATTTAAACGCGGTACATATGGTAGATTGAAAATAAAGTATTTAGGGGAATTTGCAATCAATTATGTGTTTGTATTATATATTTCGAATATTTAATGACAATAAACCGAAAATGCTTACGTGAAAAAACTGCAAAATATTGCCTAAATCGTTAATATTTGGTATATATCACATATATACCAAATATTAAAAAAAAAGGATGATTAACGTCAAAATGATGAAAATTCAATGATTTTTAGTACAAAACAAAATAAATGAAAACTTGCAAATAAACGCAATATTATGCGAAATTCTGATATTTATAGGCCAAATCATATATCAAGAGAAAACATGAAGTAGTATCGAAATATTAGTAACTTCGAATATGTTACCTAAGATCAAACTACATGAAGCACGTGAAAAAGG
Source organism: Procambarus clarkii (assembly GCF_040958095.1). Taxonomy (NCBI): domain Eukaryota; kingdom Metazoa; phylum Arthropoda; class Malacostraca; order Decapoda; family Cambaridae; genus Procambarus; species Procambarus clarkii. The sequence goes on from NC_091205.1 coordinate 32,354,899, forward strand.
TCACTATATTACCAAATTCGAGGATTTTTACTTCAAATCATAAAGCGAGGTTTCGTGTTATTGTGATCATTAAAAAGGCATATGAAAATGTTGTTTCCAATACAAATGATAAAAAAGTATGTGTTTTCTTTAGAAATCACTAAAAAGTTGCTGATTTTCCTGTTATATTACTGAAGGAAGAACTATACGTAAAACTGCTCCAATCCGTCTGAAACGTCAAAAAAAAAAAAAAAAAATTATCTCCAGATCAATATCTTTCTATTTTAACGGGTACATATGATTGATTGAAAATACAGTATTTAAGTTTAATTTGCAATCAATTATGTGTTTGCATCATATTGATCGTATATTTAATGAATTAATGATAATAAACCGAAAATGATTAAAAACGTTGAAAAATGGCAAAATATTGCATAAATCGTTAATATTTGGTTTATATCTCAAAAGGAAAAAGGGATGATAAACTTCAAAATATTGCTAAATTCGATGATTTTTAGTACAAAACAAAATGCATGAAAACTTGCCAAAAAACGCAATATTATGCGAAATTCTGAGATTTTAAAGCCAAATCACATATCGAGAGAAAACATGCAATAGTATCAAAATATTACTAAATTTCAACATTTTTACCTAAGATAAAAAACGTGAAAAAGTCAATATATTACCAAATTCGATGATTTTTACTTCAAATCATATAGCGAGGTTTCGTGTTATTTAGATCATTAAAAAGGCATATTGAAAACGTTGTTTCTAATACAAATGATAAAAATCAATGTGTTTTCATTAGAATTAACTAAAATGTTCCTGATTTTCCATTTATATTACCGAAAGAAGAAGTATACGTAAAAAAAAAATCGAATCTTGCTGAAACGTCGAAATATGCAATAAAAACAATTTCTCTCCTATTCAATATCTTACTATTTTAACAGGGTACATATGGTTGATTGAAAATAAAGTATTAAGGTTAATTTGATATCAATTACGTGTTTGCATCATATTTATCGTATATATTATGAATTAATGCCAATATACCGAAAAAAATTAAAAACGTGGAAAAATGGCAAAATATTGCAAAATCGTTGATATTTAGTTTATATCTCAAAAAGGAAAAAAGGATGACAAACGTCAAAATATTACTAAATTCGATGATTTTTAGTACAAAACAAAATGCATGAAAAAGAAAAAGAAGTACACGTAAAAACACTCTAATCCGGCTGAAACGTCGAAATATGCAATAAAAATAGAATTTCTCTCCTAATCGTTGTTTTTGTTGTTATAGACTCAGCTAATCGGAACAAGTTCCTAGTAGCCAGGCTTTTTTTGAGCCCGTAGTGGACTTACCTGGCACAGGAGCGGTGCTGCTCTTCTAATCTTTATCTTGCACACTATTTAAACGAGGTATAAATGGTAGATTGAAAAATAAGTATTTAAGGGTAATTAGCAATGAATTAAGTGTTTGCATCATATATATCGAATATTTAATGAATTAATGACAATAAACCGAAAATGCTTAAAAACGCGGAAAAATGGCAAAATATTGCCTATATCTTTGATATATAGTTTATATCTCATAAAGGAAAAAAGGATGATAAACGTAAAAATATTGCTAAATTCGATGATTTTTTTTCAAAACAAAATGCATGAAAACTTGCAAAACAAACAATATTTTGCAAAATTCTGAGATTTGTAGGCCAAATACCATATCGAGAGAAAACATGCAGTAGTATCAAAATATTACTAAATTTGAAATTTTTTACCTAAGATCACACAACATGAAAAACGTGAAAAAGTCAATAAATCACCAAATTCGATGATTTTTACTTCAAATCAAATAGCGAGGTTTGGTGTTATTTCGATCATTTAAAAGGATATGAAGATGTTGTTTCCAACACAAATGATAAAAAATCAATGTGTTTTCATTAGAAATAACTAAAATGTTCCTGATTTTCACTTTATATTATCGCAAGAATAAGTACACGTAAAACCGCTCTTATCTTGCTGAAACGTCGAAATATGCAATAACAACAAAATTTCTCTCGTAATCAATATCTTACTACTTATTTTAACGAGGTACATATGGTTGATTGAAAATAAAGTATTTAAGGTTAATTTCATATCAATTACGTGTTTGCAGCATCTTTATCATATACTAGTAGTACCCGCCACGCGTTGCTGTGGCTCAGTCCGGTTAAACGGAAAAAAGGAAAGAGAAAGCGTACGTTTCTAATAAGTTTGATTTCACAATTCTTGTGGGTATACAATATTTTTTGTTGTTCAAATGTCTGTGGAGATATATAGATTGTCTGGTTTGCCAATTCTAGAACAAGCAACATATAATTGTCCATGTGAGAAGCAATCCGTGTCTAGATATAAACTGTGCAATTCTAAAGATTGGCCCGGAACTTTGTTGATGGTAATTACAAACGCCAATCAAATTTGAAATTACAATCTCTTAAATTGATATGGCATATCTGTTGGGATCATAGGAATGCGAGGAATAAGGACATCTTCACCTGTGAAAGATCCTGTCAAGATTGTGGCTTCTACGACGTTGTTGATTTTTTTTACTGCAAAGCGCGTGGCATGGCAAAGTTTTGGCTGGTTGATATTTCGCAACATGATAATTGGCACGCCGATTTTCAATTGATGTACGTGCGATGGTATCCCTGGCAGATCGAGTGAATGCAAAAATTCTGTTGGATAATTAACCGCTTCATCTGCTTCTTCAACAGTGTCGACGGACTTGTATGTGACTGCCTTGCTTTGAATGTTAGACTGAACAATATTGATAAGTTCGTAGACGTCCTTGATCTTGGCCGCAAGAAGAGCTCGTTCATTCTGCCAATCGTGATTCTTATAATTGGTTTGAATATTGGGAAATACTTTATCAAAAAAATCTTCTTTTCATGTCACTAAATTGTAGAAGTTATGAGGCCATTAAATTCGTCCTGAGGTAAGATCAACTGGCACGTTTCCGTTCTCAATTTCCAGAAACTGATGTGAGAATATTCCAGTTGATGGATTGTTTTTCTGCTAGACACGCATATTTGTTGTTCATTTTAATGTCTTTACGTGGCGCCACGAAGTAGAGTATTTCAGGCAAGCATTTATTTCTTCCGCTGGTGACGATCGAGGAATTACAGGTAATGTTAGCCTGAAATCTCCTTCAAGCAATATTAATGAGTTCCCAAATAGTCTGATGTTTCCACGCAACTCTTGCAATGATGATCAAGAGTCTCGAAAGATTTTTTGTGGGCCATTGTGCAGTCATCCCAAACAGTAAGTTTACATTTGTGCAATGCTTTTCCAATGCCGGATGCTTTGGAAATGTTGCTCGTGGGAGTTTCAACGAATTGCATGTTCAATGGCAATTTCATAGCCGAAGTAGCAGTTCTTTCACCTGGTAGCAATGTCGCAGCTATTCCGGACGATGCAAGAGCTAAGGTTATGTCATTTTGGTATCGAAATGCTGCCAGAATCAATCTAATTAGGAAGGTTTTACAGTTCCTCTTGGCGCTTCTTAAAAGATTTCTCCAAACCCGTTATTGCCAGTTTGAATTATTTGAATGTAAATGCCTTTTCGCTTAAGCGTTAGCTTAGGAATGTTTGACTGCACATACAACAACTGATCACCCGTGTTGTAATTTTGTTCACGACACAATTATACATCGAACGAAGCAGCAGCAGATTGTTTCGGTGATGGCATTTCCAATTTTGTTAGAACTCTGTTCGCGATTTCTAAACACAAATCTTCAGTCATTATCAACGCTTCGTTGAAGATTTCTGATGTTGAATCTATGTTCATATTTGAATTTTCCTTGCTTATTCGACGGATAATATCTTCAGCCATGTGCGATTTATATTTCTCCCATAACTCTGAATGAGACGAATGAGTGCAGGTGGTCAATATGATTGCAAACAATGCTCGAATTTGATTTGGATGTGACGTGTTGGACGCGTCATTAATTCATACATCCCAGTGTCGGCCGTTCTCCAATAAATTAAGAGCTTGACATGCACTACGGAAAGTGGCATAAGTTATACCCTTGACAAACCTCAATGGCTGGAAAGACGTTGGACCGGGCACGTTTAATACAGCATACGAAGAAAGAGCATTCATCTTGATTGGTATGCACGGTATGCAGTCTGCCTGTCGTAGTTTATTTGAATATGCCAGGTTGTCCGTCGACTCGCTCTCCTTGTTTGCGTCGTTCAAATTATTTTCTACTCGAATTCTATGTGTAATGCATTGGCACTTCCGAATACAGCAGTGTTTTCGCAAACGCATCATTTTGACATAACGTGAAGAAGGCAGTTAACGTTGTAGCCGGTGAATTCATGTCTGTTTGTTGCGCATTTGCAGCTGTGAAATAAACGTGTTGTCCATTTTCTTGTTTTCAAAAAAAAAAAAAAAACTAACGAAATATATAAATTCAAACGCAGATCAATCGACACAGCTCAAATTCACCACCAATTGCACTGAAAATAAGAACAGTTAAAAAAAAGGAAAAAAAAGTGAAAAAAGAAACAAATAAGCTATACCAACGAAATGAATTGTATGGTAAACAACACAGCTCAGTTCCAACGCAACGTCACACAAAACAATTAAATCAAAATGAAAATAAATAAATATCTTTGAAAATTCAATTTATCAATGCAATCGCGAATATTGAAATGTAATCGTAACATATTTTGTATATCGTATGTTGCTCTAATTTTATTTTGTATATCGTATGTTGTTTTTCAAAAAACGCATGTTTTCACCTGTCACAGGTGTGACATCTGTATAGTATGTATATAAAAACACGCACGAATTCGAATGGAACGTTGTGCCGAAATCTCAAAGCATTCAGTGAAGAACTTTCGAAGATTACAGTGTGTGTTGCTCTTACGTCCTACAGATGGCGCGGTTTAAAAAAAAAAACATGGTTTTTCCGGTCATAAGTGAGGCATGGATATAGTAGGTATATAAGAACACTCGCCTATTCGAATGCAATGTGGTGTCAAATTTTAAAAGCAATCGGTAAAGAGGTTTCGAAGATTTCCCTGACATAAAAAACACACGAAAAACACAACTTAAAAAAAAAAACAAGGTATTTCCCGTGAACGACGTGACATGTATATAGTATGTGTATAAAATCCCGCTCGGATGCGATTGGAAGGTTGTGTCAAAATTTAAAGGGAATCGGTGAAGAACTGGTTGCTCCTGAGCTACCGTGCAGTGAGGACGTGTCGCCTGCTGCTCCGGTGGCTTGAGTCGGTTCTCACTACGTGAAGAGAGCCATGGGGAAGGCTCAGCGCAAGAGGGAATGGAAGCAGCTTTCGGACGAGGAAGGACGGTGGACCGATGTGCAGCAGGCCCCAAAGAAAACTGCTATCGAGGCTTTACCACTTGCTTCTACCAGCAAGTCAGCGGACGTACTGGACCTAGAGAGGACAGCGTCAGTCACACACCAGCCAGTGTCAGTCAATGCTTCTCTGTCCGTAACGCTGCCGCGGGACGGCAGTATGAGTCAGGAGAGGACACCACCGGTTTCACGCCAGCCAATGTCGGCCATTGTTCCTCTCTCCACAGCCCAGCCGCAGGACAGCAGTATGGGACAGGGGAGGACACCACCAGTTTCACACCAGACATCGCCAGACTCTGCACTTCTTCCAAAATTCAAGATCATGCAGACCGACCACTTTCCTACAGCATATGGAGTAGTAACGGCGATGGAAAAAGAACAACCAGAGCTCAAACTTTCCATTACAGTCAACCTGAAGGGGGAAATAATACTGACACCTCAAGACCAACAGACTGCACATTACTTAGAGAAGGTAAGAGTCCTGCAGGGGAAACCTGTGTGCTTGGTAAAGCTGGACCCTTCAGAACGACGCACACGAGTCGTGCTTTTGGGATACCCAATCGACTTTCCCCTGGATCCAGTGCTCGAGCACAAGCAAGTCCTGAATGCGGAACGTTGCCACACAAAAGTAGACAAGGCAGCGACGCGTCAGGTTCTGGTGACCGTCATGGGACGTGTGCCAGAAACTTTCGGTCTTGGAAATTGGGGGACTTACCGACAGAGGCCATACGTCCCGGAACCCCTACGCTGCTTCAGGTGCCAGAAATACGGCCACCATCAGTCACGCTGCACAGGACAGGAGAGGTGCGGAGTGTGCAGCCTGAGACATCCCACCAAAGACTGTATTGCCAAGCACAAGGCAAACCAGACCACAACAGCCAAATGTCCAAATTGTGGAGGCAAACATCATGCCTGGAGCACAACCTGCTCTGCACGGAAACAAAAAGTGCAGACAGCTCAGGCCAGGGTCAACACACTGACCAGCGGTACATCCACCAACACCAACGTCTGGACCACTCGTGCACAGCCACAACAGCCACCCGCTCTCACAGAGCAAAATTTCCCGAATCTGTCAATTCCGAATCAGACATTACACGAAAGTGTTGCAGAAGTACAGCAAGTGCAAAAGAGCAGAAAACACTTACTTTCGGAATCTACTCACCAGCTATACAGTTTTACCGAGGTCCAGCTGCAAACCATCGTGAAGATCATGGCAGAGACCATTATCAATTGCCTACAGATGACGCAGAACGCCTCACAACAACAGACTCAAGACATCACTTGTGTGATAATGGACAAGATCGTGCAGCAGACCACAGTTACACGAGAAATAGACAGTCTCCGACAGGATGGAGCACAAGAGGACAAACAACGCAACTTGGACATACTGACTACCAACAACAGTCGGCTAGTCAAGACTCTGGAACATCAACATTCACAAACGCAACTGCAAGACGCAGTGACCACCCACGATCAACAGAATCTTCCAACACAGGTGACAGACAACAACAGCCAATGCAGTCTGGTCTGCAGCAACGCCAACAAAGACGTATTGAACAGCAGAGATGCGCAGGTTCCGCCAACACAAGAAACGGCCGCGAGCAATCAATGCAGTCCGACTTGCAGCAATACCACCAACAAAGTGATGGACCACAGTTCTGCACAGATTCCAACAATGCCGGGGTTGACCACGGACAATCAATGCAGTCCGACCTGCAGCACTTCCAACAACATAGCGATGGACCACAGTTATGCACAGATTCCAACAACGTCGGGGATGACCACGACCTATCAATGCAGTCCGATTTGCAGCGACACGACTTGCGAGGCGGAGAATATAGAGGTCGATTCCGAGGAGGAGTTCTAGTAGAACAAGCAACACCAACCGAACCCGTCGTCTGGCCATTACGAATTCTGCAGTGGAACATACAAGGTCATGGAAATAAAAAACACACACTTCAGGAGGCTGCAATCAGCACGAAAGCAGATATAATCGTTTTAGAAGAAACTCTTTTCCCAGCCACGAAATCCTTCAGATTAGCTGGATATCAGCACTATGTTCTACCGTATGAGCAGGGAAGACTAAGAGGATTAATGACCCTAGTCAGAAACACCATACCCAGCAAGGAAATAGACTCAGTTTCATGTGGGGATGGAGTAGAGGTATTAGCAGTTACAGTGAATATGGCTAATTTTGAGCTCCTCATATACAACGTCTACAAGCCCCCTAGACGTAAACTAGAAGCAGAGGCAGTGCTTGCCTTGGCCACGCAGGAAAATTTAATTATTGCTGGAGATTTTAATGCTCATCATCCAGAGTTAGGTGCAACTGGGCCAGCCAATGCAGATGGGCGCCATTTAGCTGCAGCTCTGCGAGAAGTGCCTGAAATTACACTTCTCAACACTGGGGACCCCACTCACATTCTAGGAGGTTCCCTTGATCTTACGTTCATCTCCACAGCACTCCAGCAACAGGCGAAGTGGGCAGTAGACCCGGTGATCACCAGTGACCACTATGCTACTGTCACGACTCTAAACCTGGCGCGACCTCCTACACCTCCTGCGCAGCCTCGGTGGAATTTAGGAAAGGCCAATTGGAATGTATACCAAGAAGAACTTGAAAAGTGGTATGCAACGTACACGCCACCTGAGGATTTGAACATACACGAGACCAATCTGCAGGAAGCCGTTGCAGCTGCTGCGAACAAAGCTATTCCAATCATTATCACAGGTAACACGAACCGAAAGAACTATTGGTTCTATAGTAATGACGTTAAAGAACAGAACCACAGAGTCAATATCTTCAGAAAACATCTAAAGAGAAACCCCACACCAGAAGGAAGAACTCTGCTACGAGCGGTGATATCTGAAGCAAGGCGAGTTTCTCGAGAAGTAAAGGAGGCAAGATGGTTTGAGTGGTGTCAAACTCTAAATGAACATAGTAGTCTTGGCAAGATATGGGGTCAGATTAAAACAATATCAGGTCGACCAGCCGGGCCACAGGCATGTATTCAACCATTGCAGGAGGCTGAGAGACTTGCTCTCCAATTTGCAGAAAGAACAGCTTCATATCAGCTTCCTGCAATGGTCCGAAGGCAGCAAGAACACTTAAAACAAGAGAGGATGACAGTCATTCATGAGGGCATAGCTATAAATGACGAATGTGACTGTCCCTTCACCGAACAGGAACTAAGCAGAGCCAAAAAAGGTGGTAAGGACACTGCACCAGGTGCTGATAACATTACATACTCAATGATCGCACATGCAGGTCCTGCTGGAGACCAAGGGATATTGGACGTCATCAATGCGTCTTGGCAGCAAGGCAAACTACCGACCTCTTGGAAGAAAGCAGACATCATACCGATTCCTAAGCCGAATGAACCTGGCAATTACAGACCCATTTCCTTAACATCATGCGTTAGTAAAACTGCAGAACGGATGGTCTTAAATAGGCTACTGTGGAAGACTGGAGACCTTCATAAACACATATTTGGCTTCACTAGAGGTGTAGGTACTGCCAACTGCATAGACACATTACTAGGAACAGTTAACTCGGGTCCAGCTATAGTGGTCTTCCTTGATCTGGAAAAAGCATTTGAACTTGCAAGCCCGCCAGCAATACTACACACCTTAGTTAAAAAAGGTGTGAGGGGGAAAATGCTAGCATGGATTCAAGATTACCTAAGTCACAGGTATGCCAGAGTAAAGTTGCAAGGACAAGTGTCGGACTGCCACTTGCACGAGAATGGGACTCCACAAGGAGGAGTCCTCAGTCCTAGTCTTTTTAACATCCTTATGGAAAACCTTGTTACCATGTCCTTTACAGAAGGGGTTACATTGCTAAGCTATGCTGATGATCTAGCTTTAGTCATTACGGGTCCTTCACTTCTAAATAAAGCTCAAGGTGCTTTAGATCAAGTGACATCTGAATGCAGTGTTTTAGGGCTAAAAATATCTGCACAGAAGTCTAAGGCGATGAGACTAGGTGGCAATGCTCCAGACAGGCACCTACGCATTCAGGACATTAACCTTCAGTGGGTTACACAATATCGATATCTCGGAGTGTGGACTGATTTTAAAATGACATTCAATAAGCAAATTCAATATCTAAAGGAGAAAGCAAAGTCACGAATAAATATAATGAGAGCAATCACAGGGCCCCGTCTAGGAGCGGGACACAGAGTGTTGAGAATGTTTTACATACACGCCGTTCGTTCCCTGGTTGATTATGCAGCACCTGCCTTACTCACTCTTTCTCCTGGTCAGTGGGCAAACGTTGAGGTTCTTCAAAATGATGCATTGCGAGTCATAACAGGTGCTCCCAGATGGACTAAAATCCTGAACCTAAGACTAGAGACAAAGCTAACGTCGATTGAAATAAGGGTAAAGGGGATTGCTGCGTGCATGCTGACCAAGATATTGACTAGACCTAGACTCAGTTCACTTAAAGATATGATCACTGGAGCACTAACTCTGGACAGAAGAGCCTCCAATGGCAACAGGTGGACCCATTGTGCGATAAACGCCATCGATACGTTCGATATGGCAAACACAGTCACTGAGAGGGGTGTCGACGACATATATGCAGACTTTGTTATACAAGCCCCTTGGGAATCTCTGCCAGCAGACTTTAAGATTATGGCTCTTGACGGAAAGAAGAACCAGACACATCTTCATCTGCTACGTCACATTGCACAGATGCATATAGAAGCAAACATGGCATCCGACAGCTTCACTTACTTCACGGATGGGTCAGTAGACCAGCAGGGACAAGAAACCGGAGCTGCAGTTAAAGCAGGAAACTCTGTATATAGTTGGAGGCTCTCAAATGGGTGTTCGACTTTACAGACTGAGATGCTAGCCATTCAAAAGGCTTTGGAACATGCTCTTGCTGAACACCGACAACATGTTATCATCCATACAGATTCGAGAACCGCCATTGAAACCTTGCAACAGGAACACATATGTGATAACATCCATCTGATCACCAATGTCTTATCATTCATGCACACACTCCACCGACAAGGCCGACGGGTGCTTATCAACTGGGTGCCAAGTCATGTGGGACTATTAGGTAATGACATTGCAGACGAAGCTGCAAAACTTGCTACTAAGAGGAGGAATGTAGACATTTACATACCACAGAGTCTCTCCCAGATGAAGAAAGTGATTCGAAACAGAGCAATGCGAAAGATGTACAGTGACCACAACACAGCAGTTGCAACATCAGGATCTGCGGGTTGGTACAAGAATTCAACCAACTACGAACCACTTAGTTTGATGAACGGGGGCAGTAGAACAACAGAAGTGCACTTACATCGCATCAGGCTTGGATACCCATGTGCATGGGAAATAGGCTTACAGGTTCCGGAAGGTGAGAGGAAATGTCAACACTGTGGAGAAATGCCCGACAGACCACTGGAACATTATCTAACACAATGCACAGTTACAAACCCGTTAAGATTTCACCTTCGATTCACCAGAGCAGAGGAAGTTGTTAAACACATATGGCAAAACCTTACTGAAGCGACCATACGGGTCATACATTCTCATCCTCCGCCCAGGTAAAACAGAAACGAGCATCACTTAGTGGGCCAGCCAGAGGCTTAGGGCCCGCGCAGGATTATCCCTGCTAAAAAAAGAAGAAGAAAAAAAAAAAAAAGGTGAAGAACTGTCGAAGATTAGCGATTTTCAAGAAACGAACATTTAAATTTTTATTTATATAGATATAATGAAATAATGACAATACACCGAAAATACTTGAAAATGTGGAAAAACTGCAAAATATTGCATAATTCGTTGATATTTGGTTTATATATCATTTACGAAAAAAGGATGATATAAGTTAAAATATTGCTAAATTCGATGATTTTTAGTACAAAACAAAATGCATGAAAACTTGTAAATAAACGCAATATTATACGAAATTCTGAAATTTTTAGGCCAAATCACGTATCGAGAGATAACATGCAGTAGTATCGAAATATTAGTAAATTAGAACATTTTCACCTAAGATCACACTACATGAAAAACGTGAAAAAAGTCACTATATTTCCAAACTCGGTGATTTTACTTTAAATCATAAAGCGAAGTTTCGTGTTATTTTGAACATTAAAAAGGCATATGAAAATGTGGTTTTCAAAACGTGGAAAACGGCAAAATATTGCCTCAATCGTTGATATTTGGTTTATATCTCCCATAAGGAAAAAAGGACGATAAACTTCCAAAATATTGCTAAATTCGATGATTTTTAGTACAAAACAAAATTCATGAAAAAACTTGCAAAAATACGCAATATTATTCGAAATTCTGAGATTTGAAGGCAAAATCACATATGGAGAAAAAACATGCAATAGTATCGAATTATGAGTATATTCAAATACTTTTACCTAAAATCACACCACATTAAACATGGGAAAATGTCACTATATTACCAAATTCGAGGATTTTTACTTCAAATCATAGAGCGAGGTTTCGTGTTATTTTGATCATTAAATAGGCATATGAAAATGTTGTCTCCAATACAAATGATAAACATCAATGTGTTTTCATTAGAATTAACAAAAATGTTCCTGATTTTCATGTTATATTTCTGAAAGAAGAAGGACACGTAAAACCGCTCTAATCCGGCTGAAACGTTGATATATGCATTAAAAACAGATTTTAATGCATCTCTCCAAATCAATATCTTACTCACTATTCTAACAGGGTACAAATGGTTGATTGAAAATAAAGTATATAAGGTTAATTTGCAATCATACAAATCAGGTTATCTTGAGGTTTTCTTCAGATGATTTCGGGGCTTTAGTGTCCCCGCGACCCGGTCCTCGACCAGGCCTCCACCCCCAGGAAGCAGCCCGTGACAGGTGACTAACACCCAGGTACCTATTTTACTGCTAGGTAACAGGGGCATAGGTTGAAAGAAACTCTGCCCATTGTTTCTCGCCGGTGCCTGGGATCGAACCCAGGACCACAGGATCACAAGTCCAGCGTGCTGTCCGCTCGGCCGACCGGCTCCCCGGTTAATTTGGTTAAGGTTAATAAGGTTTAATTTGCAATTATGCGTTTACATCGCATTTATCGTATATTTAATGAATTAATTACAATAAACCGAAAATGCTTAAAAACGTGGAAAAATGACAAAATATTGCCTAAAATCGTTGATATTTGGTTTATATCTCATAAAGGAAAAAGAGGATGATAAACGTCAAAATATTACTAAATTCGATGATTTTTGGTACAAAACAAAATGCATGAAAACTTGCAAAAAACGCAATATTATGCGAAATTCTGAAATTTGAAGGCCAAATCACATATGGAGAGAAAATATGCAGTAGTATCGAAATTTCGATTTAATGACAATGAACCGAAAATGCTTAAAAACTTGGAAAAATGGCAAGATATTGCATAAATCGTTAATATTTGGTTTATATCTCAAAAGGAAAAGGGGATGATAAACGTCAAAATATTACTAAATTCGATGATTTTTAGTACAAAACAAAATGCATGAAAACTTGCAAAAAAACGCAATATTATGCGAAATTCTGTGATTTGAAGGCCAAATCACATATGGAGAGAAAACATGCAGGAGTATCGAAATACGAGTACATTCGAATATGTTTACCTAAAATCACACTACATGAAACACGTGAAAAAGGTCATTATATGACCAAATTCGAGGATTTCTACTTCAAGTCATAAAGCGGGGTTTCGTGTTATTTTGATAATTAAAAAGGCATATGAAAATGTTGCTTCCAATACATATGATAAAAATCAATGTGTTTTCATTTGAATTACCTAAAATCTTCCTGGTTTTCCCCTTATATTACCGAAAGAAGAAGTACACGTAAAACCGCTCTAATCCGGCTGAAACGTCGAAATATGCAATACAACAGAACTTCTCTCCTAATCAATATCTTACTATTTTAACGAGGTGCAAATGGTTAATTGAAAATAAACTATTTAAGTTTTTTTTTGCAATCAATTATGTGTTTTCATCATATTTATCGTATATATAATGAATTAATGACAATAAACCGAAAATGTTAAAAAACATTGAAAAATGGCAAAATATTGACTAAATTGTTGATATTTACTACACATCACATATGGACAAAAAGGATTAAAAACGTCAAAATATTGCTAAATTCGATGATTTTAGTACAAAACAAAATACATGAAAACTTGCCAAAAAAACGCCACATTTTGCGAAATTATGAGATTTGATGTTGCAATCACATACCGAGAAAAACTTGCAGTAGAATCGAAATATTAGTAAATTCGAATATTTTTACCTAAAACCACCCTATATGAAACACGTGAAAGAACTCACTACATTACCAAATTCGATGATTTTTACTTCAAATCATAAAGCGAGGTTTCGTGTTATTTTGATCATTAAAAATGCTTATGAAAATGTAGTTTCCAATACAAATGATAAAAATTATATGTTTTCATTAGAATTAATTTAAATGTTTCTGATTTTCCAGTTACATTACTGAATAAAGAAGAACACATAAAACCGCTTTAATCCGGCTGAAACGTCGAAATATGCAATAAAAAAGGATACAAATGGTGTATTTTAAACTAAGTATTAAAGGTAAATTTGCAATCAATTATGTGTTTGCATCATATTTATCGTATAAATAATAAATTAATAACAATTATCCGAAAATGCTTATAAACGTGGAAAAATGGCAAAATATTGCTAAAATCGTTGATATTTGATATACATCACATAAGGAAAAAAAAGGATGGAAAACGTCAAAATATTGCTAAATTCGATGATTTTAGTACAAAACAAAATGAAAACTTGCCAAAAAAGGCAATATTGTGCGAAATTATGAGATTTGAAGGCGAAATCACATATCGAGAGAAAACATGCAGTAGTATCGAAATATTAGTAAATTCGAATATTTTTACCTGTGACGATAATCTCTTTCATGAGAGATTGAGCCTGCTCTTCCCTACATAAAGTTACTTAAACACATACAACAATGAGATGCTACCATCAAGATACGTCTACCAGTAGCACAAAACGTTTTGACCAGGAGGCAAAAGTACCCTAAACCCCCACTCCACACTCCCTCCATGCTGGCTCGCCCGTCGTCAACCAGCAAACTACCATTCCAGTCTGCCTGCTTCTGATTGGTGACCTGCCGTCTGCACACCTGCACCTCTGCACCTCAGCGCCCTCTACCTAAGTCGATGTCTGGGCTTGAACCAGCCATTGAAGTCAGAATATCCTTGTGCTCTCAAGCTGTGAACAACCAACTGATACGCGTCCTGTTTATTGGTGGAGGTTCCCAGCTAGCGCTATATTCTCAGCACCTGTTTATGTCATTTTGTCTTTATATTATTCCTATAGTAATTTATCCCTGTTCTTAATGTTTATGACTTGTTTCTTTGCCCTGTACATAGCCAAGGGATTGTCTTTGCTTTTAAATTTGCTTTCCAGTTAATTAAAGTTTCATTGTTCATACTATGTGTTTTGCGTGTCGTCCCTTTCTCTACCACAGACAACAGCCAAGCAGTCTCTTTTTTTTGTAAATGTGACAGGCATTGACACCAGCCATTAGGAGGACTGCAGAACATCTACACTCCAACACTTTCCCGTCACATACCTAAAATCACAGTACATGAAAAACGTGAAAAAAAGTCACTAATTTACAAAATTCGAGGATTTTTACTTCATATCATAAAGCGAGGTTTCTTGTTATTTTAATCATTAAAAAGGCATAAGAAAATGTTATTTCCAATACAAATGATAAAAATCAATGTGTTTTCATTTGAATTAACTAAATTATTCTTGATTTTCCTGTTATATTACTGAAAGAAGAAGTACACGTAAAACCGCTCTAATCCGGCTGAAACACCTATATATATATGTAATAAAAAAATCTCAATATCTAGATAATAATATTTAATTCACAATAACCGAGGTACAATTGGTTGATTGAAAATTAAGTGTTTAAGGTAAATTTGCAATCAGTTATGTGTTTGCATCATATTTATCGTATATATATAATCAATTAATAACAATAATCTGGAAATGCTTATAAACGTGGAAAAAATCGTTGATATTTGATATACGGAAATTGGTATACATAAGGAAAAAAAAGGATGAAAAACGTCAAAATATTGCCTATAAAAAATACTATTATATTGTATAATATCTAAATATTGGAAAAAACGAACTTTTTTACTTAAAATCGCTCTACATGAAAAACGTGAAAAAACTCACTAAATTAGCAAATTCGAAGATTTTTACTTAAAATCATAATGCGAGGTTTCTTTTTTTTTTGATCATTAAAATGGCATTAAAAAATGTTGCTTCCAATACAAATGATACAAATCAATGTGTTTTCATTAGAATTAACTAAAATATTCCTGATTTTACTGTTATATTATTGATAGAAGAAGTACACGTAATACAGCTCTAATCCGGCTGAAACATCGATATACGCTATACAAAAAGAATTTCTCTCCTAATCAATATGTAACTCACTATAAGCGAGGTACAAATGGTTGATTGAAATTAAGTATTTAAGGTTAATTTGCAATCAATTATGTGTTTGCATCATATTTAACGTATATATATAATGGATTAATGACAATAAGCCGAAAATGCTTATAAAAGTGGAAAAAATGGCAAAATATTGCCAAAATCGTTGCTATTTCGTATATATCATATAAGGGGGAAAAATGGACGAAAAACGTCAAAATATTTCTAATTCGATGATTTTAGTACAAACAAATGCATGAAACTTGCCAAACCAACGCAATATTATTCGAAATTATGAGATTTGAAGGTGAAAATCACTTATCAGGAGAAAACGTGCTATGGAATCGAAATATTAGTGTATTCGAATATATTTACATAAAGTCCCTTTACATGAAAAACGTGAAAAAACTTACTATATTACCAAATTCGAGGATTTTTACTTCGAGATTTTTCGAATCTCGAAAGCGAGATTTCGTGTTATTTTGATCATTAAAAAGGCAAATGAAATGTTGTTTCAAAATGTTTCTAATTTTCCCTTTATATTACCGAAAAAAGAATTACACATACAACCGCTCTAATCCGGCTGAAACGTCGAAATTTGCAATAAAAACAGAATTTCTCTCCTAATGAATATCTTTCTCATTACATTAACGAGGTTCATATGGTTGATTGAAAATAAAGTATTTAAGGTTAATTTGCCAAAAAATTATGTGTTTGCATCATATTTATCGTATATATAATGAACTAATGACAATAAACCGAAAATATTGTGAACTAATGACAATATACGCAATATAATGAACTAATGACAATATACGCAATATTGTGCGAAATCATGAGATTAAAAGGTGAAATCACATTTCGAGAAAAACGTGCAGTAGAATCGAAATATTAGTAAAATCGAATATTTTGACCGAAAATCACCCTACATGAAAACCGTGAAAAAACTCACTACATCACCAAATTCGAGGAGTTTTACTTCCAATCATAAAGCGAGGTTTCGTGTTATTTTGACCATTAAAATGTATATGAAAATGTTGTTTCCAATACAAATGATAAAAATTCAATGTGTTTTCATTAGAATTAACTAAAATGTTTTTGATTTCCCTGTTATATTACTGAAAAAAGAAGTACACGTAAAACCGTTCTAATCCGGCTGAAACGTCGAAATATGCAATAAAAAAAGAATTTATCTCCCAATCAATATCTAACTCACTCTATTAACGAGGTACAAATGGTTGATTGAAAAATAAATATTTAAGGTATATTTGCAATCGATTATGTGTTTTCATCATATATATCGTATATATATATAATGAAAACATGACAATAAACTGAAAATACTTAAAACGTGGAAAAATGACACAATATTGCCTAAGTCGTTGAAATTTGGTATATATTACAAGATATATTATTATATCTCGCATATCGAGAGAAAACATGCAGTAGTATCGAGATATTAGTAAATTCATATGTTTTTTATCTATAATCACAGTACTTGAAAAACGTGAAAAGTCACTAAATTACGAAATTCCAGGATTTTTATTTCAAATCATAAAGCAAGGTGTCGTGTTATTCTTATCATTAAAGAGGCACATGAAAATGTTGTTTGCAATACAAATAATAACATCAATATGTTTATATTAAAATTAACTAAAATGGATCTGATTTTCCCGTTATATTACCCAAAGAAGTTATTACCAAATTTCCTTATATTACACGTAAAACCACTCTAATCCGACTGAAACGTCAAAATATGCTATGCAAACAGAATTTCTCTCCTAATCAATATCTTACTCACGATAATAACGAGGTACAACTGGTTGATTGAAAATAAAGTATTTAAGGTTAATTTGCAATTAATTATGTGCTTGCATCATATTTATCGTATATATAATGAATTAATGAAAATAAAACAAAAATGCATAAAAACGTGGAAAAATGGCAAAATATTGCCTAAATCGTTGATATTTGGTATACATCACATAAGGAAAAAAAAGATGAAATAGTCAAAATATTGATAAATTCGATGATTGCCAAAAAACGCAATATTATGCGAAATTATGAGATTTGAAGACGAAATCGCATATCGAGAGAAAACGTGCAGTAGAATTGAAATATTAGTAAATTCGAATAGTTTTACCTAAAATCACTCTGCATGAAAAAGGTGAAAAAAGTCACTGAATTAATAAATTCGAGGATTTTTACTTCAAATCATAAAGCGAGGTTTTATTTTAATCATTAAAAAGGCATATGAAAATGTTATTTCCAATACAAATGATAAAAAATCAACGTGTTTTCATTAGAATTAACTAAAATGTTTTTGATTTTCCCCTTTATATTATCGAAAGAAGAAGTGCACTTAAAACCGCTCTAATCCGTCTGAAACGTCGATATATACTATAAAAACAGAATTTCTCTCCTATTCAATATCTTACTCACTATATTAACGAGAAACAAATGGCTGATTGAAAACTAAGAATTTAAGGTTCATTTGCAATCAATTATGTGTTTGCATCATATATATCGTATATATAATGAATTAATGACAATGAACCGAAAATGCTTAAAACGTGGAAAAATTGCAAAATATTGCCTAAGTAGTTGCTATTTGATATATATTACATAAGGAAAAATGGATGAAAAAGTCAAAATAATGCTAAATACTATGATTTTTAGTTCAAAACAAAATGCATGAAAACTTTCTTGAAAGTTTCTTGAAAGTATCTTGAAAGCGAAATTCTGAGATTTGAAGGCGAAATCAAATATTGAGAGAAAACATACAGTAGTGTCGAAATATTAGTAAATTCTAATATTTTTACCTAAAATCACACTACATGGAAAACGTGAAAAAAGTCACTAAATTTCCAAATTCGAGGATTTATACTTCAAATAATAAAAGCAAGGTTTCGTGTTATTTTGATCATTAAAAATGCATATAAAGATGTTGTTTCCAATACAAATGATAAAAATTCAATGTGTTTTCATTAGAATTAATTTAAATGTTTCTGATTTTACTGTTATATTACTGAAGAAAGAAGTACACGTAAAACCGCTCTAATCCGGTTGAAACGTTGATATATGCAATACAAAAAGAATTTCTCAATATCTAGATAATCAATATCTAACTCACAGTAACCGAGGTACAAACAGATGATTGAAAATTAAGTATTTAAGGTAAATTTGCAAACAATTATGTGTTTGCATCATATTTATCGTATGTATAATGAATTAATGACAATAATCCGGAAATGCTTATAAACGTGGAAAAAATGGCAAAATATTGCCTAATCGTTGATATTTGGTATACATCACATAAGGAAACAAAGGATGAAAAACATCAAAATATTGTCTATACAAAATACTATTAATCTATTATATTGCATAATATCGAAATATTAGTAAATTCGAATATTTTTAATTAAAATCACTCTACATGAAAAACGTGAAAAAACTCACTAAATTACCAAATTCGAGGATTTTTACTTCAAATCATAAAGCGAGATTTCGTGTTATTTTGATCATTAAAAAGGTATATGAAAATGTTGTTTCCAATACAAATGTTAAAAATTCAATGTGTTTACATTAGAGTTAACTAAAATGTTTCTGATTTTCCTGTTATATTACTGAAAAAAGAAGTACACGTAAAACCGTTCTAATCCGGCTGAAACGTCGAAATATGCAATAGAAAAAGAATTTCTCTCCCAATCAATATCTAACTCACTATAATAACGAGGTACAAATTGTTTTTTAAAAATTAAGTATTTAAGGTAAATTTGCAATCAATTATGTGTTTGCATCATATACATTGTATATATATATATATATATATATATATATATATATATATATATATATATATATATATATATATATATATATATATATATATATATATATATATATATATATATATATATATATATATATATATATATATATATATATATAATGGTTTCGCATCATATATATATATATATATATATATATTATATTATATATATATATATTTCGCATCATATATATATATATATATATATAATGAACTAATGAAAATAAACCGAAAATGCTTAAAAACGTGGAAAAATGGCAAAATATTGCCTAAATCGTTGATATTTGGTATACATCACATAAGGAAAAAAAGATGAAATAGTCAAAATATTGCTAAATTCGATAATTTTAGTGCAAAACAAAATGCATGAAAACTTGCCAAACTTGATTTTCCCTATTGTACTACCGAAAGAAAAGTACACTTAAAACTGCTCTAATCCGGCTAAAACGTCGATATATGCTATTAAAACAGAATTTCTCACCTAATCAATATATTACTCACTTTTATTAACGAGGAACAAATGGTTTATTGAAAACAAAGTATTTAAAGTTAATTTGCAATCAATTATGTGTTTGCAATATATTTATCGTATATATAATGAATCAAAAAAGCTTAAAACGTGGAAAAATGCAAAATATTGCCTAAGTCGTTGTCATTTGATATATATTACATAAGGAAAAATGGATGAAAAACGTCAAAATATTGCTAAATTCGTTGATTTTTAGTTCAAAACAAAACGCATGAAAACTTGCAAAAAAAAAAACGCAATATTATGCAAAATTCTGTGATTTGAAGGCCAAATCACATATGGAGAGAAAACATGCAGGAGTATCGAAATACAAGTACATTCGAATATGTTTACCTAAAATCACACTACATGAAACACGTGAAAAAGGTCATTATATGTTCTGAGATTTGAAGGCGAAATCACACATCGAGAGAAAACATGCAGTAGTATCAAAATATTAGTAAATTGGAATATTTTTACCTAAAATCAATGTACATGAAAAACGTGAAAGAAGTCACTAAATTATCAAATTCGATGATGTTTACTTCAAATCATAAAGCGAGGTTTCGTGTTATTTGATAATTAAAAAGGCATATGAAAATGTTGTTTCCAAAACATATAATAAAAATCAATGTTTTTTCATTTGTTTTTAGTTATAATTAAATTATTCCAGATTTTCCTGTTATATTACTGAAAGAGAAATATACGTAAAAGCACTCTAATCCGGCTGAAACGTCGATATATGCAATAATAACAGAACTTCTCTCCTAATCAATATCTTACTCACTATTTTAACGAGTATTGTGGGTTGGGTGTTGTCGTTGATCCTTCTTTATGTACAACCCAACCCAAAACTCGGTAGAGTGCTTATACTTTACCAGGAGATCACCCTGGGCACTTCTGGGTCATGGAGACCGCATCCCCTAAACGTCACACGTTTAGGGGATGCGGCTCCAATACTTAGCCACGTTTTCACGTGCACACACCCACTCGAGCCGCTGTGACTCCCCACTCTCTCCTTATGTGATATGATCTCCTCAATCCCCTTTGTTTTTATTAGTATTCCAATCTACCCTGTCCATAGCTGTGGTTCTTGGTTCTTTCTCTCTCTCTCCTTCTTTCCTACTTCCTGGGAAACCTCACTAGGACAAGGGCAAACACCGGCAAATTTGAATATATTTACTGGACAAAGCATATACACAACACATACACACATATAACAATAATAATGATGAATCCTACACTCTGTACTATTTAAGTCAGGTTACACTCCAATACCATCAGAACTGGATAAGCAGGTACTACTTGATATCTGCTTATCAAGTGGTATCCTATCTCCTGATTCACCACCTAATACTACCAACCTCCTCAAGTAGGTCAAGTCTTATAACACAATGTTGCACTATCAGCAAGAGAATATATATATCTATAAACATGTACAAGGAAAACCTGCGTATGAATGCAATAACATAAATATTAGTATAAATGTTCCTTGATATACGACAACGATCAATCGATCACCCTATCAGTCCTAGAACACATATGTATGTCTCTGCATGTAATTCAGCCTACGACTGTAAATCTATACTTCAGTATAAATACTCCTAGGCACAAAAATGGCAAACTATCACTCACCTTTCACTGCGTCTTGCACGCTAATGACAACCAAACACTCTACCAACTCCCTACAAGTAATCAACTAGAACTTCCCTTCCACCTCTGGAAGTTCACTACCTTGACATCTTCAGGTTCTTCTGGGTTTATCTACCAGGATCCTCCGCAGCTCCTCCAGGCTGCTACACCATGAAATCTTCCTTGAGCAACTATGGTGCTCCACCACTTCTACTAGGGTCCTCTACAGCTCTCTTGGCTGCTACACCATGAAGTTTTTCTTGATCAACAATAGTGCTTCACCACTGGTATCACAAAAACTCGTGAAACTTCATTCCATTACTCCTCTTCTCACAGCTTGAGGTTCTCTTCCTCACTGTATAGCTGCTCTCCCACAGAGCTCAGTACTTTCCACTACCTTGGAGTCTCATCAACTACTCCCTCTTTGCTGGCTTCGAAGTTCTCAGCAACTTCTTCCAAAGACAAACCTGCAACCCATTGACACTCCAATAAAAACGTTCCCCCTTAAACACATAAACGAAATAATCCACACAATATGTTTGCACCTAACATATCTCTGATCTCTTCATACTGTGAGAGTGGACTCCCCCGTTTGGGCTGGTCCATGCTCCGCCCGGCCAGGCGGCCCTCGAGGCAGCTACCCCGCCAGGAGCTGGGCTCCCTCAGTCATCTGCCACCGCTCACAGGAGACGGACGTCGCTCCGTCCTCCAGGACGTTCCTCCATCTCCACTCTCTTATTTTAGGCCTTCTGCCTTACCAAAACATGCCTAACTTATCAATAAACATTTGCTACTTTCGCTGGGAACACGACCAACTACATGTAATCACTATAAACAGGCATAAAATCGTGCTTACCACAGATTGTCTAGTCGAGGGCGCTCTTCCTCTGACGAAGTCTGATCAGGGCGCTCCCACGGCCAACGATACGGCGCTCTGGGCGGCTTAACAAACTCTCCTTGCCGTCCAGGACTTGAGACCTCACGTTCCCAGCTCGATTCTACAGCTGGAACGTCTGCACACTTCCTTTCTCATGAAGATATATCCAACAGGGGAACCTCTCCAACGGGAGCTCAAATGGAGCGCTGCTTCCCCTTACGATGTCTGATACTCCAGTGGGGTCAGAGCCCTCCAGAAGCGAGCCTCACGCCTCCAGCAATTTATCCACATCTCATAACCAGTCATTTATCTATTTTCTTATTCACTGCCCACATTCTTAAACTCTCTGTAAAATTTACCCAATTAAATTATATATGAATCTTCATGTCTGTATATCTCCAACCTCCTAGTCAGGTCAGGCTTGATAGAATAATTCTCAAACGGTAGATTGAAAATAGAGTATTTAAGGATAATTTGCAATCAATTATGTGTGTGCAGCATATTTATCGTATATATAATGAATTAATGACAATAAACCGAAAATGCTTAAAAACGTGGAAAACGGCAAAATATTGATTAAATCCTTTATATTTGGTTTATATCTCATAAAGGACGAAAAGATGATAAACGTCAAAACATTGCTAAATTCGATGACTTTTAGTACAAAACAAAATGCTTGAAAACTTGCAAAAAACGCAATATTATGCGAAATTCTGTGATTTGAAGGCCAAATCACATATGGAGAGAAAACATGCAGTAGTATCGAAATACGAGAAAATTCGAATATGTTTACCAAAAATCACACTACATGTAACACGATAAAAAGGTCACTATAAGAACAAATTCGAGGAATTTGTACTTCAAATCATAACGTCGTAATATGCAATATATAACCTAAGCCTCAGGTTTTGCATGCGAAAGGTATTAAGCCGTCTCTCTTGGCGAGAGCGCAGGGTCCAGGATTCCGAGCCGTATAGAAGTGTACTCACCACACATGCCATGTAGACCTGTGCCTTGGTGCGTACTGTCAGTTTGGCATTTTCCCAAACGCGCTTTGTGAGCCTGGCCAATGTTGTTGCGGCCTTCCCGATACGCTTGTTGAGCTCAGTGTCCTGGGAAAGGGTGTCTGAGATTGTGGAGCCCAGGTACACAAACTCGTGAACTGCCTCCAGCACATAGTCTGCTATATTTATACAGGGTAGCTCATTGACATCTTGTCCCATCACCTGTGTCTTCTTCAGGCTGATTGTCAGGCCGAATGCGGAACAGACTGCGGCAAAGCGGTTGAGTAGCTGCTGCAGGCCTTTTGCTGTGTGTGTGGTGATCGCTGCGTCGTCGGCGAAGAGGAACTCCCTGAGGATTCGTATCTGTACTGTTGTCTTTGCTCGGAATCTGGATAGATTATAGAGGTTTCCATCAGATCTTGTACGGAGATAGATGCCTTCTGTGGTTGTTCCAAAGACATGCTTGACGAGGATCGCGAAGAAGATGCCGAACAGGGTTGGAGCAAGAACACACCCTGTTTAACACCACTGTTGATGTTGAATGGTTCAGAAGTTGAGCCGTCGTACACGACTGTCCCCTTCATGTCCTTGTGGAACGATTGTATCATGCTGAGTAGGATGGGTGGACAGCCAATTTTGGCCAAGACTTGAAGAGTCCGTCCCTACTCACGAGGCCGAAGGCCTTTGTAAGGTCAATAAAGGCAATGTACAAGGCTTTTCTCTGCTCCCTGCACTTTTCTTGAAGCTGTCTCAGGGAGAACACCATGTCAGTGGTCGACCTCTCTGCTCGAAAACCACACTGTGACTCGGGGTACATTCTTTCGGCAAGAATCTGAAGCCTGACCAAAACGACCCTAGCAAGGAGTTTGCCAACGACGCTGAGGACGCTGATATACCGCGATAGTTGTTTACATCGCTTCTGTCACCTTTATTTTTGTAGAGAGTGATGATGTTTGCATCTCTCATGTCTTGTGGCACCGAGCCCTCCCTCCAGCACTGGCACAGAAGTTCATGAAGCTCAGATTTAAGTGTTCCACGAGCGCACTTGAGAACTTCAGGCGGAATCCCGTCGTCTCCTGGGGCCTTCCCTGAGGAAAGTGAATCCACTGCTTTCTCAACTTCTTCCACAGTTGGTTCAAGATCAAGTTCTTCCATGATGGGCAGGCATTCAATTGCATCCATATCTTCTACGCTGACCATGTGCTCTCTGAAGTAGAGTTCGGAGTAATGTTTCACCCAGCGATTCATCTGTTGATCACGGTCTTTAATGATCTCTCCTGTGGCTGACTTTAGAGGAGCCGTCCGGTTTTGTGTAGGGCCTGTTGCCTGTTTGATCCCTTCGTACATGCCTCTTATGTTGCCGACAGTGGCCGCAGTCTGGATGCTGGAACAGAGTCTAAGCCAGTAATCGTTAGCAGAACGCCTCGCAGTTTGTTGAACTCTGCTGCGGGCAGTACGGAGGGCCTGTAGGATCCTTTGTGAGGACAGGTTCTTGTAGGATGAGAGAGCTCGTCTCTTTTCCTCTACGAGGGGTAACAGTTCCTCTGCACTGGCCTCGAACCAATCTGCTGATTTATTCTCCCTCTTACCGAAGGTGGACATGGCAGTGTTGAAAATAGTGCCCCTGAGATGTAACCACCTCTCACTTGCGCTATCGCAGGGTGGTACAGGAAGGGCATTTACCAGCGCCGCAGTGAATTCCTGCCCCATGTGAACGTCACGGGTCTTGTTTACGTTAATGCGTGGTCTTCCCTCCTTCTTTGCTCTGTGGATTTTCCGGGGCTGGAACTGTACTCTGCAAACGACGAGAGAGTGGTCGGTGTCGCAATCTGCGCTCTAGAAGCTGCGAGTCAGTTTGACATTTCTCAGATTGCTACGCCCCATAAGCACCAGGTCGAGTTGGTGCCAATGCTTAGACCTGGGATGTCTCCAGGAAACCTTATGCTGGGGCCTAGTGTCGAAGAAGGAATTGGTGATGCAGAGATCATGATGGCAGCAGAACTCCAGGAGGCGCTGCCCACTCTCATTTATCTTCCCAAATCCAAACTGGCCCAGATAGGAAGGCCAAGAGCTGTGATCAGAACCAACTCTTGCATTAAAATCTCCCAGGAGGAAGATTGGCTCTTGTTGAGGTATGTCTCTGAAAGCTAGGCGGAGGTCATCATAGAACTCGTCCTTCGCTTCGGTCAGTGTTGGTGCATAGGTATTGATGAAGCTGACCATTCCTACTGCTGTATGAAGCTGAAGTTTGATGATCCTTGCAGACCCCTCCATAGGCGGTACTATGGACCCTAACAACTTGTTCCTGATGGCAAAGCCAACGCCATGCTCCCTTACCTCTTCTGGTGCTTTGCCCTGCCAGCAGAAGGTAAAGTCCTTCTCCCGTATACTGCCGGTTGCGAGCAGACGTGTCTCCTGAGGGCGACTATGTCCATTTGGAGCCTGCACAGTTCATTGTTGATCACAGCTGTCTTGCGGGCGTCGTTTACTTCCAGTAGATCTTCCGAGTGACCCGGTGTCATGGTCCTTACATTCTATGTGCCCAGTTTGAGAGCTGGGTGGCTCTGTGTTTGTTTTCTTTTGCCTGGTGCATGGGTTGACGATCCGCTTATTGGATTGTGGCCTAAGCCCCACGCACCCAGTGGAGCAGGCGGACCGTGGCGGGACAGCACCTTATTGGCTGGGGGCTGCCCAGCTTGAGGCGGGCGGTAGCTGTCCTATGAAATCGGATGATTTCTCCCACCGACGGAAGCAATCCTCGCACCTTACTCTACGCCAATTGAGTGGTAGGCTTATCGCCGGTAACTGTCACTTCCCGTGTTGAGCCATCGCCAAGGCGATGCTGGAGTGTCCTCTCCCGGGCACAGGCCTGGGCAGTAATTATGGAGGATCAGCTGTTGCCCATGCAGCAGATCCACCCTCTCCACACCACCGATGTGATCCAAGGGAAGGGCAGGCGCCGATACGCTTGACACCAGTGTCGTCGAAGGAGTTGCCAGATTGTAGCTGTAAACAGCTGCAAAGTGCCTTAGGGACTCCGACTCCGGATTTTTCCTCAGGGTTGACTCCCGAAGTCTTTTCCATGGGTGGGTTTAGCCACAAGACACCAGAGGTTTGAATTCGGGGTTTTCCTTCCCCTAGATGAGCTGCCTTTCCAGGCTAACGAGTCCCATCTGCCCGAAGAAACTGGTTTTAAGGCGCCAGAGACCCGCCTTCGCCCCTTCTCCTGTTGGTAGAAGCAGTTCCGCCAGGCCTAGAGGCTAAGCCACACGTGCAGGCCAGGAGCTGGACTTGGTCACTTTTAATTCTTTAAATAATTAATTTTCACAATAACTTTTCCTGTTATATTGCTGTTAAAAGAAGTACATGTAAACCGCTCGAATCCGTCTGAAACGTCGAAATATGCAATATAAATAGAATTTCTCTCCTAATCAATATCTAACTCACTATATTATCTTGAGGTTATCTTGAAATGATTTCGGGGTTTTTTAGTTTCCCCGCGGCCCGGTCCCCGACCAGGCATCCACCCCCAGGAAGCAGCCCGTGACAGCTGACCCAGGTACCTATTTTACTGCTAGGTAACAGGGGCATAGGGTGAAAGAAACTCTGACCAATGATTCTCGCCGGCGCCTGGGATCGACCCCAGGACCACAGGTTCACAAGTCCAGCGTGCTGTCCGCTCGGCCGACCGGCTCCTCGGCCGATCAACGAGGTACAAATGGTTGATTTTATATTAAGTATTTAAGGTTAATTTGCAATCAATTATGTGTTTGCATCATATTTATCGTATATATAATGAATTAATGACAATAATCCGAAAATGCTTTAAAACGTGGAAAAATGGCAAAATATTGTCTAAATCATTGATGTTTGGTATACATCACATAAGGGAAAAAAGGATGAAAAACGTCAAAATATTGCTAAATTCGATGATTTTAGTTCAAAACAAAATGCATGAAAACTTGCCAAAAAAATGCAATAATTTGCGAAATTATGAAATTTGAAGACGAAATCACATATCGAGAGAAAACGTGCAGTAGAATCGAAATATTCGTATATATGAATATTTTTACCTAAAATCCCAGTACATGAAAAAGGTGAAAAAAGTCACTAAATTAATAAATTCGAGAATTTTTACTTCAAATCATAAAGCGAGGTTTTGTGTTATTTTGATCAGTTAAAAAGGCATATGAAAATGTTGTTTCCAATACAAATGATAAAAATCAATGTGTTTTCATTAAAATTAACTAAAATGTTATTGATTTTCACCTTTATATTACCGAAAGAAGAAGTACACTTAAAACCACTCTAATCCGGCTGAAACGTCGATATATGCCATAAAAACAGAATTTCTCTCACAATCAGTATCTTACTCACTATATTAACAAGGAACAAATGGTTGATTGAAAACAAAGAATTTAAGGTTAATTTACAATCAATTATGTGTTTGCGTCATATTTATCGTATATATTTATTAAATTAATGACAATATACCGAAAATGCTGATGAACGTGGAAAAATGTCAAAATATTACCTAAATCGTTCATATTTTGGTACACGTCACATAAGTAGAAATGGATGAAAAAATCATAATATTCGATGGTTTTAGTATAAAACAAAATGCATGAAAACTTGCTTAAATAAGGCAATATTATGCGAAATAATGACATTTGAAGGCGAGATCACATATCGAAAGAAAACATGCCGTAGTATCGAAATATTAGTATATATGAATATTTTTATCTAAAATCACAGTACATGAAAAACGTGAAAAAAGTCACTAAATTACAATATTCGAGGATTTTTACTTCAAATCATAAAGCGAGGTTTAGTGTTATTTGGATCATTAAAAAGGCACATGAAAATGTTGTTTCCAATACAAATGATAAAAATCAATGTGTTTTCATTAGAATTAACTAAAATGTTCCGGACTTTCCCTCTAAATTACTGAAGAAAGAAGTATACGTAAAACTGATCGAATCCGGCTGAAACATCGAAATATGCAGTAAAAACAGAATTTATCTCCTAATCAATATCTTACACACTATTTAAATAACACTATATGAAAAACTTGAAAAAAGTCACAATATAACCATATTCGTGGATTTTTGCTTCAAATCATTAAGCGAGGTTACGTGTTATTTTGAATATGAAAAGGCATAAGAAAATGTTGTTTCCAATTCAAATGATAAAAATCAATGTACTTTCATTGATTATAGAATTAAATAATTAAGAATTATAGAATTAACTATAATGATCCTGAATTTTCGTTTATATTACCGAATAACGAGGTACACGTAAAATCGTTCTTATCCGGCTGAAACGTCGAAATATGCAAAAAAAAAAAAATAAAAACATAATTTCTCTCCAAATCAATATCTTACTAACTATTTTAACGAGGTACAAATAGTTGATTGAAAATCAAGTATTTAGGTTAATTTGCAATTAATTACGTGTTTGCATCATATATATCGAATATAAAATGAATTAAAGCAAATAAAACGAAAATACTTGAAAACGCGGAAAATGGCAAAGTATTGCTTAAAACGTTAATATATGATTTAAATATCATAGAGATAAAACGGATGAAAAACGTCCAAATATTGATAAATTCCATGATTTTAAGTACAAAGCACAATGCAAGAAAATTTGCTTAAAAACGCAATATTATGCGAAATTCTGAAATTTGAAGGCCAAATCATATATCACGAGACACAAACACACAAACCAGGCTTTTACACAACCCCCCCCCCCCCTGCACCCGAGCTATGTCAATAGGCCGTTCTCCCTCTTCGCCCTTACATCATCACACACAGAGGGAGTAGGGCGAAGTAATCTTCCCTCTTCGCCCTGATGTAAGGGCGAAGAGGGAGAACGGCTTATTGACATAGCTCGGGTGCAGGGGGGGGGGGGTTGTGTAAAAGCCTGGTTTGTGCCTTGGAGAGGCTACGGGATCCAGTAAGTTCAGTAGAACTTCGGTTTCAACCCTTTTAACCCTGTCGTAGCTCAGTCGATTAAGGCAGTGTCTGGGATGCTTCCAGACGCAGGTTCGAATCCTCGTCACTGCCCTTGTGGATTTGTTCATTTGATGCATCACGTTAGTGTGATCTCTGTGTGTGATGATGTACGGGCGAAGAGGGAGAATGGCTGTTACGAATCTTACTAGGATTCTGCCATTACTCTTGATTCTCATATTACTTTATTGTCTTGTTCTCTAATTAATATTGCATCCAGTTGTATGATATAAGATTTTGTATGTTATATATATATTATAGCATTCTGTAGTGTGCCTGAGTTACATTATATTGTATGAGGTTTTTGTGTTAGATTTCTCATGTAGTTTCTCCGTGTGGGCGGTTGACCATATTTGGATGTGGCCAGTGTGGGAACATTGTTGTCAATCGAGTGTTTATAGTTTTACCTTGATTTATTCCCATATTTGGTTGCCGTATTATTGTATGGAATGTTGTACCAGTGTTTACTACTCTTTATTTTCACAATGTTTTGAATATTAGTGCTGCATTTTGTTATTAGAATTTCCACAATGCTTATGTGGACGTTTAGTTGATTTGTTGGTCAACGTTTGGCCTGCGGACCAAATCGTGGGCAGTAGCATGGCAGATGTTGTCGAGAGGAGTCGTGTTTTAAGTTAAGTCATTGGTCACTGTTATTTTAGCCCATATAAATGTTAATTATCTGGTTAGATGATTGTGTATATCCCATTTATTAACCCATGTTCGGGTGATATTGCTCATGTCTCAATAATTAACTTCATTCTATGATATTGCATGCTGAAGAATATTTCTGGCTATTATTTATACATTTAATTGTTATGTTTGTCCCCCTTAGCATAAATATATTGTTCTCCATTTTATGCAGTGATGTATCTATACCCCTAGACATCTGTTGGCATGGCCGATTTATTATTATTCCTTTACACTGCGGGGAGAAGAACCTTATTTAGTCTCAAGGGTGGTAACAAATGGGGGCCCGTCCGGGATATTAAACCTTAATTCCCTGTAATATTTGTTCAATTTACAGTGTTAATTATTAATAGCAATTGCCTTCCTAGGTACTCTGTGATTATCTAGTGACACCTAATCAAGCCTGTGAAATTATCTGTTCAATCTGATCTGTTGTGAAAACTTCTCAACGCTTCACGATTTGAGGTAAGTGTTCAGCTTGTGCCAGGGGCCAAGCATAATTTTCAGTGTTGTTTCAAGTGTAAGTTGTGATTATTGAGCCAACCATGGAGGATCAGGTTGCTGCGCTGGTAGATCAGCCCAATTTTGGTAAAATTAAAGACTTAAAGAAGTCTGGTTTGTTATTGCCGGCTGATAAATTGAACCTAGCTATTTCCAGTAAAATGTTGAAAGCTAAAGTGTTAAGAGTGATTGTCACACACTTGGTGGAGGAGGAGAGACTTGAAGAAGAGTGTTTGGGAGAGTTAGAAGAAAAGTCAAGTGACAAGGTGGCAATCTTAAAGTTGGAGTTGGAGACTCCAAATGGCTAGGCTGGCAGCAGACAAGCAGAGGTTAGAGTTGCAGAACCAGACAAAACACCTTGAGTTGGAGGCTCAGTTAAGACTAGCAGAGCAACAAACTAAACAAATCGAGCAGCAGACTAGACAATTAGAAATTCAGCAGAGTATGGCTGAAAATAATAACAGGTTAGAACAGCAGAGAATTGCAGCAGGGCTAGGTAACACTAGTAATAATCCAGAGAGTACAAATAGTTCTTCTAAGTACAGTAAACATGTAGAATTACCTAAATTTAATGAAGAAGATCCAGAAATATTTTTCTTGCATTTTAAGAAACTAGCAGTCAGCATGAACTGGCCTGTCGATCAATGGGTTAGCATTTTACAAGGACAATTTAAGGGTAAAGCTCAAGAGGTATTTGCATCTTTGCCTGCTGAGAATTCTTTCGATTTTAAATATGTTCAGCAAAGTATTTTGAATGCTTACCAGCAGATCCCAGAGGCACATAGAATAAAATTCAGAAGTTTAAAAAGAGCACATGACCAGACTATTTCTGACTTTGTAGGAATAAAATTAAATCACTTTGACAGATGGATTAAAGCACTTAATATTACAGAGTTTGAGACTTTAAGAGACCTCATAGTAACTGAGGAAGTAGTGGGATGTCTACCAGAGAAATTAGCTTTATTTGTGGCTGAAAATAAACAAACCACTGATCTTATCAAATTAGCCAAGCTAGCTGATGAGCATAAACTACTTACTAAAGTGCCTTTTAGAGCACCAATTAATCATTTTAATGCTAAAACTAATTATTATGCTCCTAACAATCATGTTTTCCAGACCCGACCAGCTACTTCACCTTCTCCCCTTAACCCTTCTCCTGTAAAGCCTAAATCTGAGAAACAGACAAGGTTGTTAACCTCAAGTAATGTAGTGATTAAGCCTGCAGTTGGTTCGGCTGTTCCGGCCACTAGCAGGTATTGCACGCATTGCAGGAAAAGAGGTCATATGGTAAATTCATGTTATGCTTTGCACCCTGAGTTGAGACCAATGGGTCTAATTATGAGTAGGGGTTTGCAAACCATTAATGCCAAAGTTGCTCCAGTCATGCCCAAGTGGATGACTAATTTTGATCCATACCTACATTCGGGAACCCTATTATGTACTAATGGAACCTGGAAACCAGTTCAGTTGTTAAGGGACACTGGTGCTTCCCAGTCTTTAATTTCTCGCCGTGTTCTTACTGATGTTAGCACAGAAGACACTGGAGAGGTAGTGTTATTGCAGGGACTTGGAGGTCATATCCAGTGTGTGCCATTAATTAAGGTTAACCTGAATTCTTCTATTACACCAGGTTGGTGCACTGTGGCAGTCGGTGAGCAGTTGCCCATTCCTGGGATTGATATCATTGTAGGTAATGATTTTGACAAGTGTCAATTTAGTGGGACCGATTGTCCTGTTATGTATACTAAACCTAGTGCAGTTCTGGCTCAACCAGATGCGGATGATGGTGTCATTTATCCAGCCTGTGTTGTGACCAGATCCATGGGTAAGCAGAATGTGGTAAGTCCTGCTACTACCAAGGTGGATGTTCTCTAGGCCAGAACCCCTTCAGTCAGGGAGGTGGACCTTGAAGATACATTTTTAGCTCACATGGATGTCGAGAGTGAGGCCAGTGCCAAAGCCCTAATTTATTCTGACCCAGATGGTCTGGAAGATGTGGCCCAGGTACCAATTCCTTGCCCGCTTGCTCCAGTTGTAGAGTTCCAGACCTTGCGTAAGTTACACAGTACTGATCCCAGACTAGCTGAGTGTTATGCAGAAGCAGCCGACTCCATTGATACTTTGGAGGAGAGTACGGGTTGTTATTTCAAGGATCAATGTCTGATGAGAAGATGGAGACCATCAGGAACTCCCTCATCAGATGATTGGGAGTCTAAAACCCAGCTCGTTGTGCCAACAGAGTATAGGGAGCAGGTATTGCAAGCTGCCCATGATGACCTGATGGGAGGCCATCAAGGCATTACCAGTATGTATCATAAGATCTGTAAACTTTTTTTATTGGCCAAAACTTAAAAAAGATGTAGTCAGATATTGCCACAATTGTGTTGCGTGTCAAACTGTTGGTAAGCCTAATCAGACTGTGCCACGAGCACCATTATACCCTATTGTAGTGCCAGAGGAGCCTTTTACTCATGTGGTACTGGAATGTGTCGGACCTTTACCCCGTACCAAATCCGGAAATATGTATATGTTTACAATTTTATGTATGACCACCAGGTTCCCTGAAGTGTATGCTTTACGTAACATTAGAGCTTCTGCCATTATAAGGCAGTTGGAACGATTTTCTCGCTATTTGGTATGCCCCGTATACCAAACTGATAATGGGAGTAATTTTTGTTCCACCACCTTTAACCAATTCTGTAATACTTTTGGTATAAAGCACAATTTTTCTAGTCCTTACCATCCTCAGATTCAGTGGGGAATCGAGCGATTCCAACAAACTCTCAAGCAAATGTTGAAGGCAACTGGGGAAGATTCTCCCAGGCATTGGGATGATAATCTGCCATTTGTTTTATTTGCCGCTAGAGATGGATTGCACAGTGCACTAGGCTGTTCTCCATTTGAGCTAGTTTTCGGACATCAGGTGAGAGGACCTTTAAAGATGTTATATGAGAAATTGTTAGGAGATGTTACAGCCAGACAGAGTGAGCGTTATCTGACGGATGTCAAGAGCAAGCTGTCCAGAACGAGGGAGTTGGACTTACGACATCTAAGTGAACAACAACAGGTAATGAAGCAGAAACATGACCAGAGGTTCAAGGCCAAACTCAGAGTTTTTGAGCCAGGAGATTTGGTATTGGTCTTGAAGCCTCGTATGGGTACGTCTATGTCTAATAAATTTGCAGGACCGTATCAAGTATTAAAACGTCTTGGGGAAGTTACTTACAAGGTTTGCCATCCCAAGCAGAAACGACAGACCATGAGTGTACATGTAAACCGGTTGAAGGCTTATTGTGGCTTGATGTGTTGCTGAGGAGGTAATTCCTGAAGAGTCGAGTGTTGCTGAGGAAGATAGTAAATTTTGTTTGTCAATTCCAGTAGTTCCGGGGAAGAATTGTTGAGTCATTTGCAAGATGAGGAGAGAGCAGAGTTCCAGGACCTTTTGGAGGTGTCTTCTAGCTTGTTTGGGGGAGGTCCCCACTCAGACTTCTCTCATTACTCACGATATCACCCTGACAAATGTGACTCCAATTCGGCTGCACCCTTATCGAGTGACACCCGAGAAACGTCGTATCATCCAGGAGGAGGTTGTTATCTTCTTCGATATGGGTTCATTAGACCCAGTCAGAGTTCCTGGAGTTCGCCATGTCTATTAGTACCAAAACCGAAGATAAGTGGAGATTAGTAGTGGATTATAGAAAACTCGATTAGGTAACTGTAGTTGATGTTTATCCTTTACTATTATTGGAAGAATGTGTTGATACTATAGGTCATGCTAAATTGGACTTATCTAAGGGATATCATCAGATACCTCTTACAGATTTTGCAAGGGAAGTGACAGCATTTGTCACTCCTGATGGAGCTTACGAGTTTAATGTCATGCCTTTTGGATTAAGGAATGCTCCAGCCACTTTTCAGAAATTAATGAATTCTTTGTTGAAGGATGTGCCAGACTGTAGGGCATATTTGGATGACATTGTGATTTTCAGTAAGAATTGGGTAGATCATATGTCTAGTTTAAAGAAATTGTTTAATGTGTTATAACATGCTAATTTGACTGTTTATTTGAATTGGAAACAACGTTTTAATATGCCTTTTTAATGATCAAAATAATACGCAATTTGTTTCCAATTCAAATAATAAAAATGAAATGGTTTTCATTAGAATTACCTAAAATGTTCCTAATATTCCGTTTATTTTACCGAAAGAAGAGGTACACGTAAAACCTCTCTAATCCGGGTGAAACGTCGATATATGCAACAACAACAGAATTTCTCTAAATCAATATCTTAGTCACTATTTTAACGAGGTACATAACAGTTGATTGAAAATCAAGTATTCAAGTTTTATTTGCAAATAATTAAGTGTCTGAGTCATATTTATCGTATATTTAATGAAATATTGGCAATAAACCTAAAATGCTTGAAAACTCGAAAAAACGGCAAAATATTGCCTAAATCGTTGACATTTGGTTTAAATCTCATAAAGAAAAAAATGAAAAACCTCAAAATATTGCTAAATTCGATGATTATAAGTACAAAGCACAATGCAAGAAAACTTGCTTAAAAACGTAATATTATGCGAAATTCTGAGATTTGTACGCCAAATCCTATATAGCGAGACAACATGAAGTACTATCAAAATATTAGTAAATCCAAAAAATTTTACCTAAAATCACTCTACATGAAAAAAGTGAAAAAAATCACTAAAATACCAAATCCAAGGATTTTTACTTCAAATCATAGGGCGAGGTTGCGTATTATTTTGATCATTAAAAAGGCATATTAAAACGTTGTTTCCAATTAAAATAATAAAAATGAAAAGGTTTCATTATAATTAACTAAAATGTTCCTGTTTTCCCGTTTATATTACCGAAAGAAGAGGTACACGTACAACCGCTCTAATCCGGCTGAAACGTCGAAATATGCAATAAACACAAATTCTCTCCTAATCAATATCTTACTTTTTTAAGTAAGATAAGTAACTTTTTTAAGTAAGTTTTTGTAATTACAAATAGTTGACTGAAAATCAAGTATTTAAAGTTAATTTGCAATTAATTACGTGTTTGCATCTGATCGTATTTTCAACGAATTAATTATATTCAACCAAAAAGCTTTGAAACATGGAAAAACGGCAAAATATTACCTAAATCGTTGATATTTGGTTTAAATCTCACCAAGGAAAAAAGGATGATAAACTTGTAAATATTGCTAAATTCAATGATTATTTGTACAAAACAAAATGCAAGAAAACTCGGCTTAAAAACGTACTATTATGCTAAATTCTTAGATTTTTAGGCCAAATCAAATTTCGCAATAAAAAATGAGGTTTTTTAAAAATATTAGTAAATTCGAATAGTATTCCCTTAAATAGCACTTCAAGAAGAACGGGAAAAAAATCACAGTATTACCATATACGTGGATTTTTCCCTCAAATCATAAAGCGAGGTTTCGTGTTATTTTGATAATATGAAAAGGCATACGAAAATATGGTTTCCAATTCAAATGATAAAAATCAATGTGCTTTCATGAGAATCAATTATAATGTTCCTGAATTTTCGTTTATATTACCGAAAGAAGAGGTACCCGTAAAATCGCTCTTATCCGGCTGAAACGTCGAAATATGCAATAAAACCGAATTTCTCTACAAATCATTATCTTACTAACTACTTTAACGAGGTACAAATAGTTCATTGAAAATCAAGTATTGAGGTTAATTTGCAATTAATTACGTGTTTGCATTATATTGTTATTAATTCATTAAATATACGATAAAAATGATCCAAAGACATAATTGACTACAAATCAACCTTATATTCTTTATTTTCAATCAACTATTTGTACCTCGTTAAAATACTGAGTAAGATATTGAATAAGAGAGAAGCTCTGTTTTAATTTTGTTTCTTTTCAAGAATCTAAATAACACGAAACCTCGCTCTTTTATTTATAGTAAAATTCTTCAAAATTGGTAAAATAGTGAGTTTTTCACGTTTTTCATGTTATATGATTTAAGATATTCTAAAGATATTCAAATTTACCAATATTTCGATACTACTTCATGTTTTCTAACGATATGTGATTTCTCCTGCAAATCTCCGAATTTCGCATGATTTTGCATTTTAAGCAAGTTTTCTTGCATCTTGTTTTGTACTAAAAATCATAGAGATTAGCAATAATTTGACGTTTATCATTCCCTTTTCCTTTATGTGATTTAAACCAAATATCAACGATTTAGGCAATATTTTGCCGTTTTTCCTCGTTTTTGTGAATTTTCAGTTTATTATTAATAATTCATTAAATAAACGTTAAAAATGATCCAAACACATAATTGATAACAAATTGACCTTAAATAATTTATTTGCAATCAACTATTTATACCTCGTTAAAATACATTTTAACGAGGTATAAATAACATTTTAGTTAATTCTAAAGAAAACACATTGATTTTTATCATTTGTAATGGAAACAACATTTTCATATGTCTTTTCTAGGATCTAAATAATACGAAACCTTGCTTTATGATTTGAAGTTAAAATCATCAAATTTGGTAATATAGTGACTTTTTTCACGTTTTTCACGTAGTGTGATTTTACGTAAATATATTCGTTTTTACCAATATTTCGATACTACTTCATGTTTTCTCACGATATGTGATTTGGCCTTCAAATCTCAGAATTTTGCATAATATTACATTTTTAAGCAAGTTTTCTTGCGTTTTGATTTGTACTAAAAATCATTGAATTTAGCAATATTTTGACGTTTATCATCCTCTTTTCTTTGTGATTTAAACAAAATATCAAATTAAGCAATATTTTGCCTTTTCCACGTTTTTGTGAATTTTCAGTTTATTGTTATTAATTCATTATATATTCGATAAAAATGATGCAAACACAAAATTGATTAGAAATTAACTTTAAATACTTCATTTCCAATCAACTATTTGTTTCTCGTTAAAATACTGAGTAAGATATTGAAAGAGGAGAAGTTCTGTTTTTATTGCATTTATCGACGTTTCAGCCAAATTAGAGCGGTTTATCGTGTACATCTTCCATCGGTAATGTAAACGGAGAATCCGGAACATTTTAGTTAATTCTAATGAAAACACGTTGATTTTTATCATTTGTATTGGAAACAACATTTTTATATATCTTTTGTTGGATCTAAATAATACGAAACCTCGCTTTATGATTTGAAGTTAAAATCCTCAAATTTGGTAATATAGCGATTTTTTAACGTTTTTCATTTAGTGTAACATTACGTAAACATATTCGTTTTACCAATATTTCGATACTGCTTCATGTTTTCTCACGATATGTAATTTGGCCTTCAAATCTCAGAATTTCGAAAATTTTGCATTTGTAAGCAAGTTTTTTTGCATTTTGTTTTGTGCTAAAAATCATCGAATTTAGCAATATTTTGACGTTGATCATCCCCTTTTCCTTTTTGTGTTTTAAACAAAATATCATCGAATTAGGCAATATTTTGCCGTTTTTCCACGTTTTTGTGAATTTGTAGTTTATTGGTATTTAATTAATTAATTAAATATACGATAAAAATGATGCAAACTCAATAATCGATAACAAATTAATCTTAAATACTCTATTTTCAATAAACTATTTGTACCTCGTTGAAATACTAAGTAAGATATTGAATTGGAGAGAAGTTCTGTTATTGTTGCATATATCGACTTTTCATCCGGATTAGAGCTGTTTTACATTTACATCTTCCATCGGTAATATAAACCGAAAATCAGGAACATTTTAGTTAATTCTAATGAAAACAACGTGATTTTTATCATTTGTATTGGAAATAACATTTTCATGTCTTTTAAAGAATCTAAATAAAACGAAACCTCGCTTTATTATTTGAAGTATAAATCCTAATATTTGGTAATATAGTGAGTTTTTTCACGTTTTTCATGTAGTGTGATTTAAGCTAAAAATACTCGTATTTACCAATATTTCGACACTACTTCATGTTTTCTCACGATATGTGATTTGGCCTGCAAGTCTCTGAATTTCGCATGATATTACATATTAAGCAAGTTTTCTTGCATCTTGTTTTGTACTAAAAATCATCGAATTTAGCAATATTATGACGTTTATCATCCACTTTTCCTTTATGTGATTTAAATCAAATATCATCTATTTAGGCAATATTTTGCCGTTTTGCCACGTTTTTTTACACTTTCATGCACCCGGACCGTAAATATACGGCCCTCTCTGCCAACGGATTCCGCGCCCGCGCCGTAAATAGCCGGCCGATCTAAAAAACAACATATAAAATCCAATACTTATTTGATCGACTTGGGGTTAGTATGAAAAAGTTTGCCAATAAATTTTCGTTTTCTCTATAAGGCACATTGCCTATTTCAGAAAACGGCATTGTATTGTAACTTAGAGGAGAGACTATTGAGTTATTACACAACGAGGGTAATCGCCCATTTCACACACTCTTGGTGTGGGCCGCGATCATGATTCTACATTTATATGCATATATTTGGGTATGGAATTTTATTCCGAGTTCAGTGATATAAAATATATATCGCTGTAGGACTAATGTGGAGCTAACAACAAACAAAAGAGTATGAACATTTTGTTCCTGTTTGTCCGTCACAACGAGCGAGATTCGTTTTATTTATTTCGTGGTGGGATAGCTAATGCTTTGGTGACATGTTATACATATGATATTGTAGAGAATTTTATTGCCAACACATTGATACCAAAATGAAATACGTAGCTCGACAATTGGTTTCAGGAGAGTGAAAGTATTAAACACTGCAGGCGATGAGTCACAATAACGTGGCTGAAGTATGTTGACCAGACCACACACTAGAAATTGAAGAGACGACGACGTTTCGGTCCGTCCTGGACCATTCTCAAGTCGATTGTGACTTGAGAATTCTCAAGTCGATTGTCGATTATGACAATCGACTTGAGAATGGTCCAGGACGGACCGAAACGTCGTCGTCTCTTCAATTTCTAGTGTGTGGTCTGGTCATCAAGATTAAACACTGTTTGGTGTTTACGCTCAAGAGCCCAAAACGCCGTGCGCACAATGCGCTATATTTTTTACGGGGACCGCACGCATTAAAGTGATAATTATTAACACTTTAATGCGCGCGCTTTACGATAAAAATGATGCAAACACATAATTGATTACAAATACACCTTAAATACTTATTTTCATAATCAACTATTTGTACCACGTTAAAATACTGCGTAAGATATTGAATAGGAGAGAAGTTCTGTTTATATTGCATATTACGACGTTTCAGTCGGATTAGAACGGTCTTACGTTTACATCTTCCATCGGTAATATAAACCGAAAATCAGGAACATTTTAGTTAATGTTAATGAAAACACATTGATTTTTATCATTTGTATTGGAAGCAACATCTTTATATGTCTTTTCTAGGATCTAAAAAATTCGAAACCTCGCTTTATGATTTTAAGTTAAAATCCTCAAATTTGGTATTAGAGCGATTTTTTTCACGTTTTTCATGTAGTGTGACTTTAGGTAAATATATTCGTTTTTTCCAATATTTCAATACCACTTCATGTTTTCTCACGATATGTGATTTGGCCTTCAAATCTCAGAATTTCGCATAATATTGCATTTTTAAGCAAGTTTTCATGCGTTTTGTTTTGTACTAAAAATCATTTAATTTAGCAATATTTTGACGTTTATTATCCTCGTTTCTTTTTGTGATTTAAACAAAATATCATCAAATTAGGCAATATTTTGCCATTTTTCAACGTTTTTTTTGAATTTTCAGTTTATTGTTATTAATTCATTAAATATTCGATAAAAATGATGCAAACACAAAATTGATTAGAAATTAACCTTAAATACTTCATTTTCAATCAACTATTTGTTTCTCGTTAAAATGCTGAGTAAGATATTGAAAGGGGAGAAGTTCTGTTTTCATTGCATATATCGACGTTTCAGCCGGAATAGATCGGTCTTACGTGTACATCTTCCATCGATAATATAAACCGAAAATCAGGAACATTTTAGTTAATTTGAATGAAAACACATTGATTTTTATCATTTGTATTGGAAGCAACATCTTTTTATGTCTTTTCTAGGATCTAAAAAATATGAAACCTCGCTCTGTGATTTGAAGTTAAAATCCTCAAATTTGGTAATATTGATTTTGGTAATATACGATTTTTTTCACGTTTTTAATGTAGTGTGACTTTACGTAAATATATTCGGTTTTACCAATATTTCCCCCCTCCCCGCTCAGCTCGTTGTCGCCGTGTGTGGGCTTAGTGGGCGGCTGCCGGAGTGTGATGCTCCTTGGGACAGTCCTCTGTCCTTTTCTAGCCTTGTGCTCCTGCTGCCGTCCTCTCCAATTCTGCTGGGCATCTTTTCCTTTTCCTTCTGTTTCGTTTTTCTTCCCCCTCTTCTCCTATCTGCTTGCCGTTTCCTACCGACCATTTGCTCGTTCTGGTTCTTCCCTTGGACTTCTTCTATTTTGATGCCCGGGTGCTTGAGGAGGCATACTCATGCACCCGTAGAACTTCAGTACCCGACGTCGAGAGCGAGGGGAACCTTTTATTGTCAATCCCCACTTCGTCACTGAACCCGATCTCGACGGACTGTCGGTTTCTTAAGGTGGCGTTTGTGGGGCGTATACTCGTGACGCACCCCTAGGAGGCCCCGACGAGATCGGCGATAGCTTCTTGTTGGGTGTCCTGCCTCTAATTGTGGCTCCATGGTGGGTGTGGGGGCACATTCGTGAGTGAATTCTTTCTTTCGTCAAGATGATTACCCCTGCTTCGGCTTCTTCTGGTTTACCTTCTCAGGCTCGTGGGGTGGGCGACCAAGCCCCCGAGTCGGTCCGTATTGGAAGACCGGGCTCTGTAGCCTCCGCTGCATTGGGCCCCGACCTTGCTCCTCCTTTGGCCTCTCTGACTCCTTCCTTTGGCTCCCCTCCCTCCTCTGTGGTTGGGCCGAGCCCCAAGCCCCCAGTGGTGACTACCTCGTCCCCTGGCGCGGCTCCTTCTCTAGTTGTAACTACTGCGCCTTTTAACCCCTCTCTGGGGGTTCTCACCGCCGTCCTCGTCACGGCCGCCCTCGCTCGATTCCTTCCAGTTCTGCTACCTATCAAGCCTTGTTTGGTCCCGCTTCGTGGGCCAAATATTTTGATCTCCTCCCTCTTGATTCTGCGCCTCCTGACGATTTCTCCCTCCATCGACATCTCATTGATTCCGTGGATGCCTCCATTACTTTCAACCCCACTCGTCTCGGTACACGTGTCGTTGCTGCTCCTTCTCAGGATGCTGCTTCCCGCTTGGCTGCCTTATCCTGCCTTGGCGAGACCCCCGTTCGGGTCTCGAAGAACGTTCAGTTGAATGCCAGTGTTGGCACTATTTTGCTCCCGCCCCATGTTGCGACCGGTGTTCGGGACCTGCGCGACTGCCACGACGATATTCGACATATCCTCGCTGCCCAGGGCCACTCTATTCTCCAGGTGGACACGTTTACTCGTCCCCCTCGTGGTAGTCGCCGTCAACCCCTCCGGGTTGTGAAGATTACCTTTGATGGTA
The DNA here is from genome assembly GCF_040958095.1 of Procambarus clarkii. Taxonomy (NCBI): domain Eukaryota; kingdom Metazoa; phylum Arthropoda; class Malacostraca; order Decapoda; family Cambaridae; genus Procambarus; species Procambarus clarkii. Next base: position 32,397,366 of record NC_091205.1, read on the forward strand.
GGACCCTTCCACCCTCTGTCATTCTTGCTGGTGCCAGGTGCTCTGTCCAGGAGTACATTCCTTCTCCTCGGCTCTGCAACAAGTGCTGGAGGTTTGGGCATGGTGCCCTCCGCTGCTCCGGGACTGTCTCTCTCTGTCCTTTGTGTGGTGGCGAAGGTCACTCTAAGTCGGAGTGCGCTTCTCCCCAGGCTCGTTGCCTCAACTGCGGTGAGGCCCATCCTACCTTCTCCCGTGCGTGTGTCCATTACAAGCTTGAGGCAGCCGTCCTCAACTTGAAGCACCGGGAGCGTTTATCTTTTCCTGAGGCGAGGCGCCAGGTTCGCCGGCTCCCGCCTTATGCTAATATCTCTTATGCTCGCGTGTTGCGCTCTTCCTCTCCTCGTCCTTCCCGCCTTCCTCAGACTCACAACCGTTTCCGGGCCTTGGACCCTGATGCGCCCACTGCCCCCTCCTCTGTCCCTTTGGGTTCTCTCCCGAAGGATCCTCCTCCTGGTCCTCTGTCTGGGGTTCCCCTTCCTTCTACCCGGTCTGTCGTGTCTTCTGTGTCTTCTTCCTCGTTCCCCTCCGATCCTCCTTCCCATCCTTTTCCTCCATCTATCGGCTCTCCCCGCCGCCTGTCGGTGCGGGCGGATGTCCATCGCTTTCCTAACGGCCGTCGTGTGTGCTCTCGTTCGGCTTCTCCTGTTGAGACACTGGAATCCGTTGCCCGGTACGTAGTTGCTGGGACACCGGTCTCTTTAAGTCAGAAGCGTAAGCCTGGCTCCTCTCCTTCCTCTTCCCCGGCGGGTAAGAAGGCTTCGCTTTCTTCCTCAGCTCCTCCTTCTGGCTCTGTTGCTCCTTCCCCTCCCGTTTCAGTGCTTGCGCCCCCTGTTCCTGCTCTGGAGGTTTCTTTGGCCCCTGCTTCCCTTTCGGTTGCTGCTCTTGCTGGGGTGCGCTCCTCTTTCTACTCCCCCTCTTCCTGCTGCTGTCCTTGACTGCTCCTCTCCGTTGTCTCCTCCTCCTCCTCCGGACCCTGCCCGCCCACCTCTGATCTGTTCTCCCGTTTCCTTCCCTCCGTCTTTGCTCAGTTTACCCATGCCTCCTAACCCTGACTTTGCTGACCCTGATCCCGACCCTGATATTCTTTAACGTGTTCTGTTGGTCTTTCGCCTTTGTTTCCTCCTTGTTCTCTGTTTTTGTCCTTTCTCTTCTCGTCGTTGTCCATTCTTCAATGGAACGTTCGAGGTTATTACGCCAATTTCCTCGAACTCCAACTTCTGGTTTCGCGGTTATCGCCCCTTTGTGTCTTTCTCCAGGAGCCAATGCTTGGTGCTCGTCCTGGTCGTTTTCGTGGCTATTCCTTTCTCTCCCCCCCCCCAGCCATTGCTGGGGCTTCTAATTCTTCTGCTCTCTTGATTCCGGCTGATGTTCCCTTTGTTCCTTTACTTTTTCCTTCGCCTCTCCATTGTTCTGCTGCTCGTATCTTTGTGGGGAAATGGTACACAGTTTGTTCCATTTATCTCCCCCCGAGTGTCCCGCTCTCTCTTCCTGATTTGAAACACCTCCTAGACTCCTTGCCGGAGCCTGTGCTCCTGCTGGGTGACTTCAATTGTCGTCATTCTCTTTGGGGTGACGTTCTGACGAATACCCGGGGTCGCCTCCTTGAGCCGTTTCTCCTCTCTTCTTCCCTGTCTCTTCTGAATTCTGGTGAGCCCACTCATTTGGACTCTCGAACTCGCACCCTTTCTTGTCTTGATCTTTCTCTCTGCTCTTCTTCTCTTTACTTAGATTTCACGTGGCAGGTTCTTGATGACCTCCATGGAAGTGATCATTTCCCCATCCTTGTTTCCTTTTTCTCTTTTCGCCCTTCCCTCTCTTTCCCTAGGTGGCAGTTTGCTAAGGCGGACTGGACCCTATTTTCCCTCAGTGCTACTCTCTCTGACCTCTCCCTTCTGCCCCTCTCTCGCGCTCTCCTCCTTTTTCATGACACTGTCTTCGACGCTGCCCTCCGCTCTATTCCTCGCTCTTCCTCTCGGGGTCCACGGAAGTGCGTTCCCTGGTGGAATGCGGACTGTGCTCGGGCTGTCCGCTGTAAGCGTGCAGCCTGGAAGAAGCACCGCCGTAGGCAGACGACCGATTCTTTTCTTTTCTTTCGGAAAGCGAGTGCGGTGGCCCGTAGGGCCATCCGTACGGCTAAACGTGAATGTTGGGCATCTTATGTCTCGACAATTACGTCCGAAACCCCTCTGGCCCAGATCTGGAAGCGTATCCGCAAGATAGCGGGTAAGTTCGTTCCCGATGTTTCACCGGTCCTTCACCTCCATGATACTCTTGTGGCGGACCCGTTGCAGGTCGCTTCCGAACTGGGTTCCCACTTTTCTTCTGTTAGCTCTGGTCTTCATCTTCCCCAATCTTTCCTTCTTCGTAAACCTGTCCTTGAGTCTCGTCCTTTAGATTTCTGCACTCATCTTCAGCTTCCCTATAATGATCCCTTCTCTCTCTCTGAACTTCGTTCTGCCCTGGCCCTCTGCGGTTCTACGGCGGCGGGCTCCGATGGTATTCATTATGAGATGCTTCGCCATCTCCCTCCGAGCACGTCTCAGTATTTACTGAGTCTGTATAATCGTATCTGGGAGTCGTCGTCAGTCCCTGAGGACTGGCTCGATGCCGTTGTCCTCCCTGTTCGCAAACCGGGGTCTCTGGGTACTTCCCCTAAGGACTTTCGCCCTATTGCTCTCACAAGTTGTGTCTGCAAACTCTTTGAACGTATGGTTAACGTTCGTCTGATGTGGTTCCTGGAACACCATCACCTCCTCTCCCCTTCTCAATTTGGTTTCCGCAAGTGCCGCAGCACGACAGATGTCCTGGTGAACTTGGAGGTCTATATTCGTACTGCTTTTGCTGCGAAGACCTCCGTTGTTGCCGTCCTTTTTGACCTAGAAAAGGCTTACGACACCACTTGGCGTTATCATATCCTATCTCAACTTCATTCTTTTGGCCTTCGTGGTCATCTCCCTCTCTTTCTCCGCAGCTTCCTCTCTCGTCGTTCCTTTCGGGTGCGCCTTGGTACCGCTCTGTCTCCCTCTTTTAAGCAATACGAAGGTGTGCCCCAGGGTAGTGTTCTGAGCACTACTCTTTTTCTGGTTGCCCTCAATGGTCTTCTTTCCTCTCTTCCTTCTGGTGTCTTCCCCGCTCTCTATGTCGATGATCTTACCCTTTGTTGTCAGGGTGATGATTCGCCTCTCCTTCAACGCCGGCTTCAACTTGCAATTGATGCCGTGTCGTCTTGGGCCACAGGTGATGGCTTCAAGTTCTCTACTTCTAAGACTTGTGCCATGACTTTTACGCGGAAACGGGTTGTTTTTCGTCCCTCTTTGTCACTTTATGGTCATCCCCTTGAATACAAAGATTCCGCGAAGCTTTTGGGGTTATTCCTTGACACTCGTTTGTCTTGGTCTCCCCATATCTCTTACCTCCGTGTTGAGTGCTCTAAGGCCCTTACCCTCCTTCGGGTCTTGTCCCATACTTCTTGGGGGGCAGATAGGCGCACTCTCCTTGCTTTACATTCCTCTCTCGTCCTGTCTAAGCTCGATTATGGTTGCCCTGCTTACTCGTCTGCTTCTCCTTCTACTCTTCGCCGTCTTGATGCTTTGCACCATACTGGGCTGCGCCTCAGTTCTGGTGCCTTTCGTTCGACTCCCGTCCTTAGCTTGTATGTTGACACTGGCTTCCTGTCTCTCCAGGACCGCCGTGATCGCTACTGTCTTCGCTATCTTGCGCGGTCCTTGCAACATCCTTCCTCTCGCCTCTGTCGTGCTTTAACTTTTACCCCTCCTGCGGTTCCTGTTCCTCTTCACCACCTCCCTCTTTCTGTCCGGTTATCTCGCCTACAGGATTCTCTTTCCAGTTCGTATTTCTGATGTTTCTCCTCGTGTTGTTCCTTCTTTGCCCCCGTGGAGGGTCCCTCTTCCGCGGTTTTGTACATCCTTGACTCGTATCACTAAAGCTTTTACCCCTCCTACGGTTCTAAAACGCCTTTTCCTCGAGCACTTTTCTTCTCACTCCCGCTCCGTTTGTCTTCACCGATGGGTCTAAGTCAGCGGACGGTGTTGGCTACTCTGTTGTTTTTCCTGATCGCACTTATGTGTGTCGCTTGCCTCCGGAGACTAGCATCTTTACAGCGGAACTTTATGCTATTCTCTATGCTCTTCGTCTCCTGCTTTCTCGTTGTCAGTCTTCCTTTGTGGTTGTTGTTGACTCTCGTAGTGCCCTTATGGCTCTCGGGTGCTTTAATCCAGTTCATCCAGTAGTTGTCGAGATCCAGCATTGGCTGTTTCTCGTTCACAGTAAATTTAAGTCGGTTGAGTTTTGTTGGGTTCCCAGCCATATTGGCGTGTCTTTAAAAGAGCGTGCGGATGCTGCCGCTAAGGAAGCTGTCCGCTCTTGTCCCATCTCTCGTAAAGGCATTCCGTATTCCGACTTTTACCCGGTTATCCATTCCTCAGTCCTTACCCGTTGGCAGGCTTCTTGGTTGTCTGTTACTGGTAACAAGCTACGTACTCTTAAATGTTGTGTTTCCTCGTGGCCGTCCTCCTTCCACCGTAACCGGCGGTGGGAAACAGCTCTGGCGAGGTTGCGTATTGGCCATACTCGCTTAACCCATGGTCACTTGATGGAGCGCCGCCCTGCTCCTTATTGTCCTAGTTGCATTGTCCCTCTTACGGTCGTGCATGTCCTTCTTGAATGTCCTGACTTCCAGGACGAGCGTGTGTCTTGCTTTCCGACCGCCCCTCGCGGTCACCTGTCCCTCGATAGAATTCTTGGTGACTCGGATACTTTTGATATCGTTCGCCTTATGCGTTTTTGTTCTCGTATTGGCATCCTTGGTGATATTTAGCGCCCTCTGATTATTTTGCGTATTTGATGGTGCTACATAGCCTTCCCGGTTTGGTGCCTTCTTTTGATATTTACTTACTTACTTACTTACCAATATTTCGATACTACTTCATGTTTTCTCACGATATGTGATTTGGCATTCTAATCTCAGAATTTCGCATATTTTGCATTTTTAAGCACGTTTTCTTGTATTTTGTTTTGTACTAAAAATCATCGAATTTAGCAATATTTTGACGTTTATCATCCCCTTTTCCTTTATGTGATTTAAACAAAATATTATCGAATTAGGCAATATCTTGACTTTTTTTACGTTTTTATGAATTTTCAGTTTATTGTTATTAATTCATTATATATACGATAAAAATGATGCAAACACATAATTGATATGAAAACAACATGATTTTTATCATTTGTATTGGAAACAACAATTTCAAATGTTTTTTCATTTATCTAAAGAACACGATACCTCGCTTTAATATTTAAAGTAAAAATCCTCAAATTTGGTAATATAGTTAATTTTTTCACGTTTTTCATGTAGTATGATTTTAAGTAAAAAATATTCGTATATACCAATATTTCGATACTTCTTCATGTTTTCTCACGATATATGATTTGGGCTGCAAATCTCTGAACTTCGCACGATATTGCATTTTAAGCAAGTTTTCTTCCATCTTGTTTTGTACTAAAAATAATTAAATTTAGCAATATTTTGACGTTTATCATCCACTTTTCCTTTATGTGATTTAAACCAAATATCAACGATTTAGGCAATATTTTGCCGTTTTTCCACGTTTTTGTGAATTTGTAGTTTATTGGTATTTAATTAAATAAATATACGATAAAAATGATGCAAACTCAATAATAGACAACAAATTATCTTTAAATACTTTATTTTCAATAAACTATTGGACCTCCTAGAAACACTGAGTAGGATATTGAATAGGAGAGAAGTTCTGTTTTTATTGCATATATTGACGTTTCATCCGGATTAGAGCTGTTTTACGCATACATCTTCCATCGGTAATATAAACGGAAAATCAGGAACATTTTAGTTAATTCCAATGAAAACAATGTTATTTTTATCATTTGTATTGGAAATATAATTTCATGTCTTTTAAAGAATCTAAATAACACGAAACCTCGCTTTATTATTTGAAGTATAAATCCTTAAATTTGGTAATATAGTGAGTTTTTTCACGTTTTTCATGTAGTGTGATTTTAGCTATAGATATTCGTATATACTAATATTTCAATACTACTTCACGTTTTCTCACTATATGAGATTTGGCCTGCAAATCTCAGAATTTTGCATAATATTGCATTTTTAAGCAAGTTTTCTTGCATTTTGTTTGTTACTAAAAATCATCGAATTTTGCAATATTTTGACGTTTATCATCCTCTTTTCCTTTATGTGAAAAGATGTACGCGTAAAACAGCTTTAATCCGGCTGAAACGTCGATATATGCAATTTAAAACCGAACTTCTCTCCTATTCAATATCTTACTCAGTACTTCTAACAAGGTAAAAATAGTTGGTTGAAAATAAAGTATTTAAGGTTAATTTGTAATCAATTATGTGTTTGGATCATTTTTATCGTATATATAATGAATTAATAGCAATAAACTAAAAATTCCCAAAATCATGGAAAAACGGCAAAATATTGCCTAAATAGTTAATATTTGGTTTAAAAAACAGTAAGGAAAAGGAGATGATAAATGTCAAAATATTGCTAAATTCGATGATTTTTAGTACAAAACAAAATGCAAGAAAATTGCTTAAAATGCAATATTATGCGAAATTCTGAGATTTGCAGGCCAAATCCTATATATTGAGAAAATGGAAATGTTGGTAAATACGAATATCTTTAGCTAAAATCACACCTACATGAAAAACATGAAAAAAACTCACTATATTACTAAATTTGAGGAATTATACTTCAAATATTAAAGCGAAGTTTCGTGTTATCTAAATTCTTGAAAAGACATGAAAATTTTGTTTTCAATACAAATGATAAAAATTACGTTGTTTTAAATACAAATGATAAAACTCACGTTGTTTACATTAGAATTAACTAAAATGTTCCTGATCTTCCGTTTATATTACCGATTGAAGACGTAGGCTCTCTGCACGTATTCGCAGTTTGAAATTCCGTTTTTTTTATACCGAAAATAAGCCAATTACTGAGAACAGCGGTGGGTCACATTTTCCCAAATCCCCTCTGCAGTTCTCTTAATATCCCAAACATCCAAAATTCAATGCCAGAGCCACATTTTGGAGCCAAAATCTGGCTCATTGCACGTATTCGCATTTTGAAAATTCAACTTTTTATACCGAAAATGTGCGAATTACTGAAAGCGGCGTTGGGTCACATTTTGTCCAAACCCACCTGCAGTTTTCATAATATCCCAAACATCCATAATTCGACGCCAGAGCCAAATTATGGGCGAAAATCAGGCTCTCTGCACGTAATCGCAGTTTGAAATTCCGAATTTTATACCGAAAATATGCCAATTACTGAAAGCGGCGGTGGATCACATTTTACCCAAACCCCCCTGCAGTTTTCATAATATCCCTAAAATCCTAAATTCGACGCCAGAGCCAAATTTTGGAGCGAAAATCTGGCTCTCTGCACGTATTCGCAGTTTGAAATTATGAATTTTTATACCGAAAACATGGAAATTTCTGAAAGCGGCGGTGGGTCACATTGTGCCCAAATCCCATCTGCAGTTATCAAAATATCCCTAACATCCCAAATTCGACGCCAGAGCCACATTTTGGAGCCAAAATCTGGCTCTCTGCAAGTATTCGCAGTTTGAAATTTCGTCTTTTTGAACCGAAAATATGCCAATTGCTGAATGCAGCGGTGGGTCACATTTTCCCCAAACCTCCCCTGCAGTTTTCAAAATATCCCAAACATCCCAAATTACATCCCAAATTCGACGCCAGAGACACATTTTAGAACCATAATCTGGCTCTCTGCACGTATTCGCAGTATGAAATTCCGTTTTTTTTTATATACCGAAAATAAGCCAATTACTGAGAGCAGCGGTGGGTCACATTTTTCCAAATCCCGTCTGCAGTTCTCTTAATATCCCAAAAATCCTAAATTCGACGCCAGAGCCACATTTTGGAGCTAAAATCTGGCTCTCTCCACGTATTCGTAGTTTTAAATTCCGAATTTATACCGAAAATATGCAAATTACTGAAAGCGGCGGTGGTCACATTTTGCCCAAAGCACCCTGCAGTTTTTAAAATATCCCAATCATCCGAAATTCGACGCCAGAGCTACATTTTGGAGCCAAAATCTGGCTCTCTGCATGTATACGCAGTTAGAAATTCCGACCTTATATGCCGAAAATATGCCAATTGCTGAAAGCGGCGGTGGTCACATTTTGCCCAAACCCCCTTGCAGTTTTTAAAATATCCCAAACGTCTCAAATTCGACGCCAGAGCCACATTTTGGAACCATAATCTGGCTCTCTGCACGTATTCGCAGTTTGAAATTCCGGGTTTTTTATACCGAAAATATGCCAATTGCTGAAAGCAGCGGTGGGTCACATTTTCCCCAATCCCCCTCGCAGTTTTCTTAATATCCCAACAATTCCAAATTCAACACCAGAGCCACATTTTGGAGCTAAAATCTGGCTCTTTGCACGTATTCGCAGTTTGAAAATCCAACTTTTTATACAGAAAATATGCCAATTACTGAGAGCAGCGGTGGGTCACATTTTCCCAAACCCCCCTTGCAGTTTTCATGATATCCAAAAATTCCCAATTTCGACGCCAGAGCCACATTTTGGAGCCAAAATCTTGCTCTCTGCAAGCATTCGAACTCTGAAATTCCAACTTTTTATACCGACAATATGCCAATTCGGAATTTCAAAATGCCAATATGTGCAGATTTTTGCTCCAAAATGTGGCTCTGGCGTCGAAATTGAGACGTTTGGGATATGAAGAAAACTGCAGGAGGGGGGAAGGGAAATGTGACCTACCGCTGCTTTCAGTAATTGGCATATTTTCGGAATAAAAAACCGGAATTTCAAACTGCAAACACGTGCAGAGAGCCAGATTATGGCTCCAAAATGTGGTTCTGGCGTCGAATTTGGGATGTTTGGGATATTTTGAAAACTTCAGGGGGGTTTGAGCAAAATGTGACTCACCGCCGCTTTCAGTAATTGGCATATTTTCGGTATAAAAAGTCAGAATTTCAAACTGCGAATACGTGCAGAGAGCGAGATTTTGGCTCCAAACTGTGGCTCTGGCGTCGAATTTTTGATGTTTGGGATATTTTGAAAACTGCAGGGAGGCTTTGGGCTAAATGAGATCCATCGCTGCTTTCAGTAATTGGCATGTTTTTGGTATAAAAAGTAGGAATTTCAAATTGCGAATACGTGCAGGGAGCCAGATTTTGACTCCAAAATTTGGCTCTGGTGTAGAATTTGGGATGTTTGGGATATTTTGAAAGCTGCAGGGGGGTTTGGGCAAAATGAGACTCACCGCCGCGTTAAGTACTTGGCATATTTTCGGTATAAAATTTTGGAATTTCATACGGCGAATACGTGCAGTGAGCCAGATTTTGGCTCCAAAATGTGGCTTTGGCGTCGAAATTGGGATGATTGGGGTATTATGAAAACTGCAGGGGGGTTTGGGCAGAATGAGACCCACCGCCGCTTTCAGTAATTGGCATATTTTCGGTATTAAAAGACGGAATTTCAAACTGCGAACACGTGCAGAGAGCCTAACTGTGGCTCAAAGATGTGGCTCTTTTGTCGAATTTGAGATGTTTGGGATATTTTGAAAACTGCAGAGGTGTTTGGGCAAAATGTGACCAACCGCCGCTTTCAGTAATTGGCATATTATCAGTATAAAAATTCGTATATTTGCATATTTTGCATATTTTCGGTACAAAAATTTGAATTTTCAAAATGCGAATACATGCAAAGAGCCAGATTTTGGCTGCAAAATGTGGCTCTGGCGTCGAATTTGGGATGTTTGGGATATTTTGAGAACTGCAGGGGGGGTTTGGGCAAAATGTGACACACCGCCGCTCTCAGTAATTGGCATATTTTCGGTATAAAAATTCGAATTTTCAAAATGCGAATACGTGCAAAGAGCTAGACTTTGGCTCCAAAATGTGACTTTGGCGTCGAATATGGTATGTTTGGGATATTAGGAGAACTGCAGGGGGGATTTGGGAAAATGTGACCCACTGCTGCTTTCAGTAATTAGCTTATTTTCGGTATAAAAAATAACGGAATTTCATACTGCGAATACGTGTAGAGAGCAAGATTATGGTTATAAAATGTGGCTCTGGCGTCGAATTGGGATGTTTGGGATATTTTGAAAACTGCAAAGGGGTTTGGGCAAAATGTGACCCTTAGCCGCTTTCAATAATTGGCATATTTTCGGTATAAAAACTCGGAATTTCAAACTGCGAATACGTGCAAAGAGCCAGATTTTGGCTGCAAAATGTGCCTCTGGCGTTGAATATGGGATGCTTGGGATATTACGAAAACTGCAGGGTGGTTTGGGGAAAATGTGACCCACCTCTGTTTTCAGTAATTGGCATATTTTCGATATAAAAATACGGAATTTTAAATTGCGAATACGTACAGGGAGCCAAATTATGGCACCAAAATATGGCTCTCGCGTCGAATTTGGGATGTTTGGGATATGTTGAAAACTGCAGGGGGGTTTGGGCAAAATGTGACCCACCGCCGCTTTCAGTAATTGGCATATTTTCGGTATAAATTTCGGAATTTCAAACTGCGAATACGGGCAGAGAGCCAGATTTTGGCTCTAAAATGTGGCTTTGGCGTCGAATTTGTGAAGTTTGGGATATTTTGAAAACTGCAGGGGGGTTTGGGCAAAATGTGACCCACCGCTGCTCTCAATAATTGGCATATTTTCGCTATAAAAAGGCGGAATTTCAAACTGCGAATACATGCAGAGAGCCTGGTTTTGGTTCCAAAATCTGGCTCTGGCGTCGAATATGGGATGTTTGGGATATTTTGAAAACTGCAGGGAGGGTTTGGGCCAAATGTGACCCACCGCCGCTTTCAGTAATTGGCATAATGTTTGTATAAAAAGTTGGAATTTCAAACTGCGAATACGTGCAGAGACCCAGATTATGGCTCCAAAATGTGGCTCTGGCGTCGAATTTGGGATGTATGGGAAAATTTGAAAATTGCAGGGGGGTTTGGGAAAAATGTGACCCACCGACGTTTTCAGTGATTGGTATATTTTCGGTATAAAAAGTCGGAATTTCAAGCTGCGAATACGTGCAGAGAGCAAGATTTTGGCTAAAAAATGTGGCTCTGGCGTCAAAATCTGGCTCCCTGCATGTTTTCTCAGTTTGAAATTCCGACTTCTTATACCGAAAATATGCCAAATACTGAAAGCGGCGGTGGGTCACATTTTGCCCAAACCCCCCTGCAGTTTTCATAATATCCCAAACATCCCAAATTCGACGCCAGAGCCACATTTTGGAGCCATAATCTGGGTCTCTGCACGTATTCGCAGTTTGAAATTATGACTTTTTATACCGAAAATATGCCAATTACTGAAAGCGGTGGTGGGTCACATTTTGCCCAAACCCCCCCTGCAGTTTTCAAAATATCGTAATCATTCCAAATTCGACGCCAGAGCCACATTTTGGAGCGAAAATCTGGCTTTCTGCTCGTATTCGCAGTTTGAAATTCCGAATTTTTATACCGAAAATATGCCAATTGCTGAGAGCGGCGGTGGGTCACATTTTCCCCAAACCCCCCCTGCAGTTTTCAAAATATCCGAAACATTATAAATTCGACGCAAGTGCCACATTTTGGAGCCAAAATCTGGCTCTCTGCACGTATTCGCAGTTTGAAATTCTGACTTTTATACCGAAAATATGCCAATTACTGAAAGCAGCGGAGGGTCACATTTTGCACAATCCCCCCTGCAGTTTTCAAAATATCCCAAACATCCGAAAATCCACACTGAGCAATATTTTGGAGCCAAATTCTGGCTCTCTGCGCGTATTCGCTGTTTGAAATTCCGACTTTTTTTACCGAAAATATGCCAATTACTGAAAGGAGCAGTGGGTCACATTTTGTCCAAACCCTCCTGCAGTTTTCATAATATCCCAAACAACCCAAATTCGACGCCAGAGCCACATTTTGGAGCCAACATCTGGCACTCTGTACGCATTCGAAGTTTGAAATTCCGACTTTTTATACCGAAAATATGCCAATTACTAAAAGCGGCGGTGGGTCACATTTTGCCCAAACCTCCCTGTAGTTTTCATAATATCCTAAACATCCAAAATTCGACACCTGAGCAATATTTTGAAGCCAAATTCAAGCGCTCTGCGCGTATTCGCAGTTTGAAATTTCTACTTTTTATACTGAAAATATGCCAATTACTGAAAGTTGCGTTGCGTTAGAATTTTGCCCAAAGCCCCCCCTCCCTGCAGTTTTCAAAATATCCTAAACATCCAAAATTTTACGCCTGAGCCACATTTTGGAGCCAAAATTTTTCTCTCTGCACGTATTCGCAGTTTGAAATTCCTACTTTTTATACCAAAAATATGGCAATTACTGAAGGCAGCGGTGGGTCACATTTTGCTCAAACCCCCCAGCAGTTTTCAAAATATCCCAAACATCTCAAATTCTATGCCAGAGCCACATTTTGGAGAAAAAATCTGGCTCTCTGCACGTATTTGCAGTTTGAAATTCCGACTTTTTAAACTGAAAATATGCCAATTACTGAAAACGGCGGTGGGTCACAATTTGCCCAAACCTTTCTGCAGTTTTCATAATATCCTAAACATCCCAAATTCGACGCCAGAGCCACATTTTGGAGCCAAAATCTGGCACTCTGCATGTATTCGTAGTTTGAAATTTCGACTTTTTATACCGAAAATATGCCAATTACTGATAGCGGCGGTAGGTCACATTTTGCCAAAACACCCCCTGACGTTTTAAAAATTTTCCAAAGATCCCAAATTCGACGCTAGAGCCACATTTTGGAGCCAAAATCTGGCACTCTGCATGTATTCGAAGTTTGAAATTCCGACTTTTTATACCGAAAATATGCCAATTACTGAAAACGGCGGTGGGTCACATTTTGCCCAAACCCCCCCCCCCCCTGCAGTTTTCAAAATATCCCAAACATCCCAAACATCCCAAATTCGACGCCAGAGCCACAATTTGGAGCGATAATCTGTCTCTCTGCACGTATTCGCAGTTTGAAACTCCGACTTTTTATACCGAAAATATCCCAATTACTGTGAGCAGCGGTGGGTCACATTTTGCACAATCTCCCCTGCAGTTTCCATTATATCCCAAACATCCCAAATTCGACACCAGAGCCACATGTTGGAGTCAAAATCTGGCTCTCTGCACGTATTCGCAGTTTGAAATCCCGACTTTTTGTACCGAAAATATGCCAATTACTGACAGCGGCGGTGGATCACATTTTGCCCAAACACACCTGCAGTTTACAAAATATCCCAAACATCCCACATTCGATGCAAGATCCACATTTTGGAGCCAAAATCTTGCTCTCTGTACGTATTCGTAGTTTGAAACTCCGACTTTTTATACCGAAAATATGCCAATTACCGAAAGAGGCGTTGGGTCACATTTTGCCCAAACCCCCAAGCAGTTTTCAAAACATCTCAAACATCTCAAATTCGATGCCAGAGCCACATTTTGGAGCCGAAATCTGGCTCTCTGCATGTATTAGCTGTTTGAAATTCCGACTTTTTATACCGAAATAATGTCAATTACTGAGAGCGTCGGTGGGTCACATTTTGCCCAAATCCTCCTGCAGTTTTCATAATATCCCAAACATCCCAAATTCGACGCCAGAATTACATTTTGGAGCCAAAATCTGGCACTCTGCACGTATTCGCAGTTTGAAATTCCGAATTTTTATACCGAAAATATGCCAATTTCTGAATGCGGTGGTGGGTCACATTTTGCCCAAACCCCCCTGCAGTTTTCAAAGTTTCCCAAACATCCCAAATTCGACGCCAAAGCTACATTTTGGGGCCAAAAGCTAGTTCCCTGCACGTATTCGCAGTTTGAAATTCCGACTTTTTACTCCGAAAAGATGCCAATTACTGAAAGCAGCAGTGGGTCACATTTTTCCCAAACTCCTCCTGCAGTTTTCAAAATTTCCCAAACATCCCAAATTCGAAGCCAGAGTCACATTTTGGAGCCAAATTCTGGCTCTCTGTACGTATTCGAAATTTGAAGTATAAGTTTTTTATACCGAAAATATGCCAATTACTGAAAGCGGCGGTGGGTCATCCTACTAGATTAGTAGGATTAGTAGGATGTAGGTTTAGAGAAATCCTACTAGAAATCCTAAATGGAATCCTACTAGAAATCCTAAATGGAATCCTACTAGAAATTATCCTAGAAATCCTACTAGAAATCACCTAGAAGTCATATTAGAAATCCTTATAATAATCCTACTGGAAATTCTACCACGAATCCCCTAGAAATCCTACTAAAAGTCACCTAGAAATCCTACTAGAAATTCTACTAGGAATCTTACTAGGATTGCCCTGGAAATCCTTCAAGAAATTATCCTAGAAATCCAACTAGAAATCACCTAGAAATCCTACTAGGAATCCTACTTGAAATCCTACTAGGAATCCCCTAGAAATCCTACTCGAAATCCTACTAGGAATCCCCTAGAAATCCTACTAGAAATCCTACTAGGAATCCTACTAGAAATTCCTAGAAATCATCCTGGAAATCAGACTAGAAATCACCTTGAAATCCTACTAGAAATCCTATTAGAAATCCTACTCGGAAATCCTACTAGGAATTCTACTAGGAATCCTACTAGAAATCCTAATAGAAACCTTACTAGGAATCCTAGTAGAACTCCTACTAGATTTTTTTAGAAATCCGACTAGAAATCATTCTACAAATCCTAACCTAACCTATCCTAACCTAACCAACCTAACACAACCTAACCTAACCTAACCTAACCTAACCTAACCAACACACCCTAACCTAACCTAACCTGACCATGTACAGTGCAGTACGTTGATCTACTATACATTGTTGTACCATACTGTCCATTGCTGTACTATACAGTACTGTGCAGTGCTGTACTGTACATTACAGCACTGTACTGTTCAGTACAGCACTGTACAGTAAAGCACTGTGCATTACAGTACTGTAATGTAGAGTAAAGTGCCGCACAGTGATCTACTGTACAGGGGGATACAGTTCTGCTTTTCATTTAGCAGGGTTGATGTCTGTTGTCGAAATATCATAGCATTGCATTTAGAAGAGTTGAAGTCTGTTGTCAATTTATCATAGCATTGCATTTGCAGGGTTGAAGTCTGTTGTCGAAATATCACAACATTGCATTTAAGTTTGTTCTCGAAATTTCACAGCATTTCATGCTGTGAAATTGCATGCTAACCTAACCTAGCCTAACCTAACCTAACCTAATCTAACCTAACCTAAAACTTAACCTAACCTAAAACCTAACCTAACCTAAACCTTACCTAACCAAACCTAACCTAACCTAACCTAACCTAAACCTAACCTAACCTTAATCCTAGCAAAGCCTAAGAGATTCACATCTAACTCAATACCCTCAAGGGAGAAAATACGTTCTTGTAGGCATGTTAGAGATCTGAGATATGCTGAAATATCCCAGCTGTACCAAGACCTACCCTCGCCGGAAACGTAAGCCCTTGAGAGCAAACATACACTAGTTACTCCCTCCAATACCCGACTTGACACCAGCACAAAATACAGTTTTAAAGTTGGTTTGATGTGACTCTAAGATGTGCACTCTCACAAACTTTTCTCGCAAGAGTGCTGATGATGTATGTAGGGACACACGGTGGTGTGAGGCCGCACGACGTCTCGGGGATTAACACGGCATCCTTAATACGAGCAGAGCACAGAGCGGTTGTCACACTCTATTTCCTATCATATATCCCTATGTTCCAAGAGTCCAAGAGCCAATGTTCGATCCTGCAGGCACAAATAGGTGAGAACAAGTCGGTGAGTACACACTGGTCTAGAAAATTGCTACTCAAGTTCAACTCAGGAAAGTGTAAAGTAATGAAATTAGGCAAGAGTCAAATAGAGAGAAAGATCTGGGGGGTTGATATCACACCGAACCTGTCCCCAGAGGCATACATCAAAAGGATATTATCAGCGGCATATGCTAGACTGGCCAACATAAGAACTGCCTTTAGAAACTTGGGTAAGGAATCGTTCAGGATCCTGTATACCACATATGTCAGACCAATCCTGGAGTATGCAGCTCCAGCCTGGAGTCTATTCCTAGTTAAACACAAAACAAAGTTAGAGAAAATTCAACGTTATGCCACCAGACTCGTCCCGGAACGGAGAAGTATGAGCTACGAGGAAAGGCTAAAGGAGCTGAACCTCACGTCCCTGGAAAACAGAAGAGTAAGGGGAAGACATGATAACCAACTACAAAATTCTCAAGGTAATTGACAGGGTGGACAAAGACAAACTCTTTAGCACGGGTGGAACACGAACAAGAAGATACAGGTGGAAACTTAGTACCCAAATGAGCCCAGAGACATTAGAAAGAATTTTTTCAATGTCAGATTAGTTAACAGATGGAATGCATTAGAAAGTGATGTGGTAGAGGCTGACTCCATACAGAGTTTCAAATGTAGATAAAATAGAGCCCAGTAGGCTCCAGTTGAGTGATGGTTGAGAGGCGGGAACAAAAAGCCAAAGCTCAACCTCCGCAAGCACAACTAGGTGAGTACAACTAAGTGAGTACACTAGTTGAGCCCGCCCCCCCTTCCCCTCATATACCTTGCTGCTGGCCTATACAGCAGATCTTGACTGCTCAGTGTAGGTCTATACAGGTCAATGTAGGCTTAAACGTGCCTTTGCAGTTCTATACGGGTCTGTGCAGGTTTATTCAGACCTACACATGTTTATTCATATCTATACAGGCCTACATGTTTCATATGGGGTTGTATAGGTCTATATGAACCAAAGGATTAGTGTAGGCCAATTTTTGTCAGCAAAGGCCTATACAACTCAGTGCAGGCCCATATAATATACATAACAGCCAGCATACTGAATTTATAACCAGAGAAGCCTGAGAGTAGGAATTAACTTAGAATTTTATTTACATTTTGACGGAGAATCAGATTACCTTTTTATTTATTTATTTAATTGTATTTATTTTTTAATTGTTTTTTATTCCTACCTGTTTTCGCTTACCTACTCCTCACCTCTCATCTCACACTCTTACCTTATATTTGCCCGTCCCTTCCTCTCTTCTTTACGGGCTCACCATAGCCTGTGCTACATGGACATTTCGTGTCTCTGTATACCAGTTGATTGATGGTTGAGGCGGGACCAAAGAGCTGAAGATCAACGCCCGCAAGCACAACTAGGAGAGTACAGGTCAATGGAGCTATTCAGTGCTCTCATGTTGTTCACACTTATCAAACGATACTAGAAGATAAGATCAGCTCAAAACCAATACGCAAGAAACGACGAATGGTTAGCCGCGGTGAGATAAGATTATTAGGAATGACAATAACAATGTGATTATAGAAATAGTGAAGGTAATTAGAGATGAAGAGTGCTTATGTGTGTTTACTATTTGTTTGCAATTTACTATTGTGCCTGCAGAATGAAGATATTAGCTTTTGGACCTCACCTTTCTAACCGATCTATTTTTTCTCTATTATATCTCCTGCATATATGTGTTTCTAACACACAATCCCCAGGATGCACCCCGTTTCAGCTGCCTAACTCCCACGTACCTATTTACTGCTAGGTGAACATGCGGAAAAAACTTTGCCCATTTGTTTCTGCCTCGGCAGGAAAGCGCAGTCCACTTGGCCGCGAGGCCCTGCACCAGGTATATAGGTAGGTATATAGGTGTGTGTGCGTGTGTTCTCAAATGTGCTTGCGGGGGTTGAACTTCGGATCTTTGGTTCTACCTCTCAACTGTCAATCAACTGGTGTACAGATTCTTGAGCCTATCGGGTTCTATCATATTCTCGCTTGAAAATGTTTATGGAGTCTGCCTCCACCACATCACTGCTCAGTGTATTCCATTATTCCATTTGTTAATTTCATTGACACTGAAAAACAATTGTCTCTGTGGCTCATTTTGGTACTCAGTTTCCACCTATGTACCCTTCGGTGTGTTCTACCTATGTTAAATAATCTGTCTTTATCTACCCTATCAATTCTTTTGAGAATCTTTTATATGGAGATCATGTCTCCCCTAACTTTCTAAAGGCAGTTCTTATGTTGGCCAACCAAGCATATGCTGTTGATGATATCTTCTTGATGTGGACTTCAGGGAACAGGTCTAGCGTCATATCAAGCCCAGATATTTTTATATCCTTAATTCTTGAACTATTTTATCTTCCAAATGGTACCTTGTAACTGGCCTCCTGCTCCCTGCACCTGTCTTCATTACTTTTCATTTGCTTGAGTTATACTTTAAGAGCCATTTGTTGGACAATTCCTTCAGTTTGTCCAGGTTATCTTGTAACCTCATGCTGTCCTCCAGTCTTACTCCTTCCCATAATTGTGGCATCGTCAGCAAACATTGACAGAAATGAGTCAATACCCACTGGAAGATCATTTGTATATATCAGAAACAGGATAGGTCCGAGTACAGACCCCTGTGGCACTCCGCTGATGACATTATGCCATTCTGAGATCTGACCCCTTACAGTACCTCTCTGCTTCCTATTGCTTAGGCACTTCCTTAACCACTGTAGTACCATATCTGTTAGTCCTGCCTGTTTCTCCAATTTACGCAACAGCCTCTGATGAGGTACTTTGTCAAAGGCTTCCTGTCAGTCTAAGAAAATGAACTCACCCCACACTTCTCTTTCTTGTTTAATCTTTGCCAACTGGTCGTGAATTCTAATAAACCTGTGAGGCAAAATTTGTTATCCATGAACTTATGTTGGTCGTGTCTCATGAAATCCCTTCTCTTCAAATGTGTCAGTAGGTATTTTTCTCGCATGCACCTTACATGGTATATAAGTTAGGGACACTGGCCTGTAGTTTAGTGCATCTTGCCTGTCACCATTTTTGTATATTGGGACTTCATTAGCTGTCTTCCATATTTCTGGTAGGTCTCCCGTCTCCAGTGACTTATGGAAAACCATGGAGAGTTGCAAGCAAAGTGCTTCATCACACTCTTTTAGTATGCATGGTGAGACTCCATAAGGTTCAACAGCCCTTTTCACATCCAGATTCAACAGATACCTCCTAATCTCATCTTTGGTAATTTCGAAATGTTCCAACGCTGCCTGTTTTATTGCAACCTCTCTTAGTTCAGGGACTTCTCCTCATACTATTGCGAAGAACTCCTGGAATATCTTATTGAGTTCTTCACACATATTTTCATTCTTTGCGTATATGTCCTCACCCGTTCTCGGTTTCATTACCTGTTCTTTCACTGTTGTTTTCCTCCTTATATGGTTGTAGAGCAGTTTTGGTTCGGTCTTGGCTTTATTTGCTATGTCATTTTCATACGGACTCTCAGCTTCTCTTCTAACACTGAGATACTCATTTCTGACCGTCTGGTATCTTCCTTTGCTCTCTGGTGTTCTGTTATTTTTGTAGTTCCTTCACATCCTAAGAAATGTACACTTTTTTTACTCAGAATGTTCGGTAATATGCACATTATTTGTGATGCGTGTACATTACATTATATATATATTATATTATATATATATATATTTATATATATATTATATATATATATATATATATATATTATTAAATATGACCGAAAAAGTAACATTAATAATTCTAACACGAATTTTCTCAATATTTCGTATGTTTCTTTTCACTGTTGATGGTAATTGAAAAATCAATTCTCCAAAATTCATTTTTATTTGGAGAATTGATTTTTCAATTACCATCAACAGTGAAAAGAAACATACGAAATATTGAGAAAATTCGTGTTAGAATTATTAATCTTACTTTTTCGGTCATATTTAATAATATATGTCTACAGGAAAGACTGCTACCAAAATATACAAATATAAAGGTGCAGTTTTAGGCCTCACCCTGAACCCTTCTAAATGTGAAATAATATGTTCCAACCAGGGCATCGTAGAGGGAATAGACGGTTTTCTGCCAAATATCCATAAAACTAAACCTAAAGACAGCACACTCTTAGGAGCCCCCCTGGGGTTGAAAGCCATCGATGAGGTCCTTGATAAGAAAATCGCCGACCTTAAGAGGATGGATGGGAGGATTGAGGATATTGATGCTCATGATGCACTCTACCTCATCACCAGATGTCTGTCCCTCCCCAGGTTAACCTACTTTCTGAGGTGTTCACCATCTTACAGTAGCCCAAAAACTAGGTGAGTATGACCGGTTACTGAAATCAATGCTAGAAAAAACCCTTAACCTCTCTTGATGACCTACAATGGAAACAAGCCTCTCTTCCCGTAAGACTTGGGGGCCTCGGAGTTCGAACAGCCAGCAAATCGCTGTTCCAGCCTTAATGTTCTCCTTATCGGCATCCGACGACCTTGTGAAGGAAATTCTACCTGCCCACTTACATCAGCTGGCAGGTGTACATGATCCCAATTTTACGTGCTGTGCCAGAGAGTGGGCCTCTCGTGCGGGCCCATCACCTCAACCACCATCCCCGAAAGCCCACAAGCAATCCAGCTGGGATGGCCCCATTGTAGACCAAGTTGCTGCAGAGTGCCTGGGTGCTGCAACAACACAACACGACATTGCTCGCCTCACAGCAGTAGCAGCCCCACATGCAGGGGATTTCCTGTTAGCAACCCCAATGTCGGCAACTGGCACGCGTCTCACACCACACGCCCTCCGAATTGCTGTGGCCCTCCGCCTTGTTGCCCCAATCCACACCAGATATAGGTGTATTTGCGGCGAGGTGGTGGCTGACAGGTACGGCCACCATGGCCTACTCTGCCAAAGCACTGGGGGGATGGCATTCGAGGCACAGTGAAATTAACGACATCATCAAGAGGAGTCTCACCACAGCTGGATGCCCAGCTGAAAGAGAGCCCCGTTACCTAACGCCCCGTAACTCTGATGCTCTTATTGGTCGCCCGGATGGTATCACAGTGAACCCCTGGAAGAATGGCAAGCAGTTGGTATGAGACTACACATGCGTATCAACCCTGGCTAACACCTACATTGATCTTAGTGTTGCACAACCAGGTGGCGCTGCCACCCACAGGGAAGCAGCCAAATCCCGTAAGTACAGAGAATTGGATCACCACTACAATTTGGTCCCCATTGCTTCTGAGACAATCGGCGCCTGGGGTAAAAGTGCTACCAGTTTTTTGAAGAAACTGGGTTCTAGGTTCATTGAAACAACAAGGGACCCTATAGCTGCCAGCTTTCTTTTCCAGCGCCTCAGCGTGGCGATACAGAGGGGAAATGCGCACTGCATTCAGGGTTCCTGCCCGCCATCTGAGGAGCTGGAGGAACTCGACAACCTATGATAACCATCTTTGTACCCTATGTGTAACTCCGTTTTTGTAACAAAGTTCAAATAAAACAAATATATATGTGTACATAAAAAAGAATGGAGGTGGAAGGAGAAGATAATATTAGTGTTCAGTGAGAAACCACAAGGTCTCCTCTGAATACTTTTTATTTTCTTCTCCGAGGCTATGGGTCCCCACATTGGCACCAGAGGTGGTACCCTTACACACATAAAAATATTATATTATATATTATATATATTATATATATATTGTGACGATAATCTCCTTCAAGAGATTGAGCCTGCTCTTCCCTCCAAAATTACGTCTTCACAACTATATAAAAGACTATGGAAGAAATGTCCAACAACGACAACAAACACCAGCAAGGCTTGCCAGGGTGAGCAGAAACGTATGCAACCAGCCACCTGTTCGAACTCCAACCACCAAACTACCCGTTGATCGCTACGACTCCGCTGATTGGTCGCCGGTCTGGCTGCACCTGCCTCGCCCCCCCCCCATACTACCCGATGTCTGGGGTCGCCCCAACATCAGTCTTCAGAATGTTCCGTGCTTTCGTAGCCAGCACTCCTCCCAGCTAGACTCTAGAGTGTACTGAGAGAGGTGGTGGCTTTAAGCCAATATTCCAGCACCTCCCACTTACCTGTTGTATTGCACTTCTTGTTATTTTGCCTTAACGTAACTTTTCATTTTGTCATTTAAGAATTCTTATTATTTTGATTCATTGATTTTATTATAAGAATTTGTTTGTGCATTATTTTCATGTTTTGATTTATTTAACGTAATTAAAATTTCATTGTTAAAGTTTACTTGTGTTTTGTGTGTCTTCTCCTTACCTTACCACAGACGAAGTTCCAGTTTTTCTATTTTTTTTTATAACTATGTGACGAGGCCATACCCCTAGCCTTAAACAGCCGAACACCAACGCGTTACCGTCACAAGTTTATGGGGGCCTGTCCTAGGAGCTTCACTCAGGTACTGGTGCCAAGTGGTAATTTATGGTAAGCGTATTTAACTTTGTTAACGTAGCTTTACTAATTTTTCATTCAATTTCATTTTTTATAAGGTGCGGTGTATTGTGCATTACGAGAGTAACATATAGTGAAGGTGAGACAACTTTGGATTACGTGGTGACTGTAGGCCGCAGTCATACTCTTAATTGGTCATCTCTCCCTCCTTGTTATTACTCGTATTTACCATCTATGTCCCTTGAATATTTCTCATTCTGACAGATCATCATATTGGTACCCTGGTACTGTGGTCTGCCCCGGGTCAAGAGTACCCAATCTTCTGCAATCTGACTGTAGGAGGATAAAGAGGGCCATAGTTCCTCTAGCTCGAACTTTAGTTGCTGAATTGGGACCTCAGCAGCAGTTCTCGTCACCAGTTGACACCTCGCACCCCTACACGTCAGTCAGAGATGATGATACATACAACGGTAGGGAATTAGCTTATTTTTTCAGAGCACAAAAATTCGCTAATTCTGTAAGTATCATATTAAATTCAGTAGGAAAAACTTGCTTTATGTCCTATAGAGACTTGGCAAGGTATGCCTACATCCTTGGACTACCAATTTTACTTTTGAAGCATTTAACTGTTTCATTTGTTTTCGAAACTTTGTTTCATTTGTTAGTAGGATTTTCTTGCCCTTATTCTCTTACATGAGTACCGGGTACAAGATTTCCTGCGCCCTTGATTTAATTTAATCATTTAATATCTTTCACTTAACGTTAATTGTTAAAGATCACACAGGATAGGTACCAGTTGCCACGTTGTCCTGTTTCTGACATTTCATTATTGAATATTCGTGTACCTTTATTTGCTAATTTCACCATGTTTCGTCTCCAAACTTTCCGTGCAAATCCAGCAGGTGAAATAGGGACTTTAAGTCGTGCCAAGAGGACTGAACTACAAACTCTTGCACATGAGTATCAACTAGAAGTTCCCTATCAAGCCAACAAAAATGACCTACACAACCTGTTGCTGGATTACTATTTAGAGCAAGGTAAGATAGACTCTGAAACTCATGAAACTTACTATATTGCAGAGAAAACTGACTTGGCAACGATGAAACTTAAACTAGAGCTGGCCAAGATTGAACGTGAGCAGCAAAGAGAAGCAGCTGCCATACGAAGAGAAGAACAAGAACGCGAAGCTGCTTTGAGGAGGGAAGAACAAGAACGAGAAATCACCCTCAGAGAACGTGAAGCTGCCTTGAGGAGAGACGAACAAGAACGTGAGGTTGCACTACTCCAGGAGCGGGAACGAGTACAGCTTGAAACCAAACGACGCGAGTTGGAGATGCAACGCGAACATGACAAGCAACAAGCGACTCTGGCTCTAGAGTGTCGTCAACGCGAAATCTCCTTGGAAACTTCACACTTCACTCAACGCCAACAAGCTACTGCCAATCTTCCCGTCAGTTTTAATATATCACATGCAAGTAAGTTAATGCCATCCTTTGTAGAAGCAGAAGTTGATGTGTTCTTTACCACCTTTGAAACCCTTGCTAATCAACTCAGTTGGCCTGTCGACCAATGGGCCACACTTCTCAGAGTCCATCTTACAGGTAGAGCTGCAGTCACACTCAGTACTTTGGCGTCTGAGAATGACTACTACACTCTGAAACAAGCAGTGTTGGACGCCTACCTCCTCTTTACTGAAAGTTATAGAAGGAAATTCCGTGACCACCTGAAGGCAAGTACCACTACCTTCCTCGAGTTTGCTAACACGAAACGGAGGTATTTCATGAAATGGCTGGAAGCAGCACATGTCTCTACTTTTACAGAACTCGTCAACCTGATGCTTGTTGAAGAATTCTTGAGACGTGTGCCGCCTCCTGTCCGCCTCTACTTAGCAGATAAAGAAGAAACCGACTACCTGAAGTGTGCTAAGTCGGCTGACACTTACAGCCTCATCCACCGGCTGACACCTGAACCATCCTCCAGTAAGAAGTCGTGGTACAGTTACGAGAAGGTGAGCCCCGATCAAGCTGGTTCACAACTGTACTGCAAGTATTGTAGACTCTATGGACATACCATAGACAAGTGTGGTAAGTCTCAATACAAGGGAACCACTGACCAACAACGACCCAAACCAACTCCTCCTAAGTCCGGTAAGCCTGTGATGAATGTTGGTGTTGATGTTAATGATCTTTCTCTTTTCAGTAACCACCTGTATACTGGAACTGTCTCTGCCAACGGTTCAAATCCGGAGGGACGTTTCAAATTGAAGATCTTGAGGGACACAGCGGCTCTACAATCAATCATCTTGAAGTCGGCTGTGCCCAACATAGTCTACACCGGGGAAACAGTCTTCATCACTGACCTCACTGCTACCACTCCATACCCTCTCGCCAGAGTCCACCTGGATTGTCCCTACGTGAACGGGGAAGTCCAAGTCGCCGTCAGGGAAAAGCCTTTTCCCATGCCTGGAGTGCAACTTCTCCTAGGCAACGACTTGGCAGAAGACCTGCAACCGACCAACCTGATCGTCATGGACAAACCCCAGGTGTGTAACTCTGTGCCAAGTAATCCTATTCTCGAGTATGTTCCAGCAGAGGTTCAAGAGAGTGATGAAGTTTCTCCTCCGGTTCTCGTGACCACCCGTGCACAAGCCGCACGTCCACAGCCAGCTGACTCTACTGCCACCGCTGTCCCTCAAGACCCTCAGAAACTACCCCCGCATCTGACCAAGTTGGAGTTCCGTAAGTTGCAGAGGGAAGATCTTACTTTAACACCATTGTTTTTCCAGGCTGAGACTCAACCCGACAGTATTCCTGGGTTCTTCCTAGAGAACGACTTGCTCTACCGCAGATATAGACCCAGTAAACTGAAGGAGGAGGACGATTGGGCCAACACCGAACAACTTGTGATTCCCACCAGCCTGCGGCCCACTATTCTACACCTGGCCCACGGAGCATTCTCCCACTACGGCTTCAACAAGACTTACCATGGGATTCGTCAAGACTACTACTGGCCAGGTATGGTAAACAACGTCAAACAGTACGTAAAACAGTGTCATACATGTCAGAGGGCAGGCAAACCGAACGTCTCCATTCCCAGAGCACCACTGATTCCCATACAGGTGCCTGCGGAACCTTTCCACAGACTCATAATAGACTGTGTTGGTCCTTTACCTCGGACCAGTTCAGGTAACGCCTACATCCTAACCATCCTGTGTCCTACCACCAGATTTCCCATAGCAGTTCCAGTGAACATCACGGCTGCTACGGTTATCAAACATCTATTGAAGATCTTCACTCAATACGGATTTCCCAGGGAGATTCAAAGTGACTGTGGCACCAACTTCACCAGTGATCTCTTCAAAAGGACACTGGAGGAGTTCAACATCAAACAGGTATTGTCCAGCCCCTATCATCCTGCTTCACAGGGTTCTCTTGAACGTAGTCATCAGACCATCAAAGCACTCTTGAAAAAGTTTTGTAGTGAAACCTCAAAGGATTGGGATAAGCAGATTGACCTAATAATGTGTATTTTCAGAAGTCTCCCCAATGAGTCCCTAGGAGTATCTCCTTATGAGATGCTCTACGGCCGTAAGTGCCGTACTCCCCTTAAGGCTTTCAAAGACTCTCTCAGAGATGCCACCTTCAGTGAGCATCAGAATGTGCCCCAGTTTCTTCAAAACCTTCAACACATTCTAGAGAGAGTCCACCGCTTTGCTCATGATAATCTATTGAAAGCCCAGGTGAGAATGAAGACTCATTACGACCAGACCAGCAAAGTAAGAAAATTCAAGCCGGGAGACTTCGTCCTTGCTTATTTCCCTATCCCCGGTTCACCTTTACAAAACAAATTTTCAGGACCCTACTGCGTCAAAGAGTGCAGAAACAACAACGCATACGTCATAGAGACTCCAGATAGGCGGCGGAAGACCCAGCTGTGCCACGTCAACCTCCTGAAGCAATATAATGGTACTCCTCCCACTGTCTTGATTAATTGTTCTACATTCACAGAACCCTACATCCACAGTGAGACCTTCCCAGCTTCTCCTCCCGAAAGCACTGACAAGGAGTCGGCGCCTTCTAATTCCAAAATCCTTAATGATCTTCCCAAATGCTTTCAGGATAATACTCGTGCTCCTATGCCCTCTTCTAATTCCACTCTCACCTCGTCAGATAAGCCCTTCATCCTCCATGTCGACGCCAATGGTACCGACGTGGGTGGTGTCGTGATGCAGCAACGAGGCGAGAAGAATACACTTGTCAGCGACTACTGCTACAAGGATCTACGGAACAATTGGCAAGGAGCTACTCTTCCTCATCCTGAAGCTTCAGCACTTCACTCCACACCTGAAAAGTGCTCGGTCCACCATCAATACGGACCACACCACCCTACACCTCCTGCAGCACGCCCACTTCTCATCTCAACGTCTTCTACTATGGGCTTGCTACCTGCAGAAATTCAACCTGGAGACACGCTATACCAAGAGTCTGACAACATCTTAGCCCATGATCTCTCCAGAGTTTATGAAGTAGAAGCAACTCCATCCATTACTCCACCACATAACGACGTACTTCTTCCAGAACCGCAGGCTTCGGGGGAGAGTTGTGACGATAATCTCCTTCAAGAGATTGAGCCTGCTCTTCCCTCCAAAATTACGTCTTCACAACTATATAAAAGACTATGGAAGAAATGTCCAACAACGACAACAAACACCAGCAAGGCTTGCCAGGGTGAGCAGAAACGTATGCAACCAGCCACCTGTTCGAACTCCAACCACCAAACTACCCGTTGATCGCTACGACTCCGCTGATTGGTCGCCGGTCTGGCTGCACCTGCCTCGCCCCCCCCCCATACTACCCGATGTCTGGGGTCGCCCCAACATCAGTCTTCAGAATGTTCCGTGCTTTCGTAGCCAGCACTCCTCCCAGCTAGACTCTAGAGTGTACTGAGAGAGGTGGTGGCTTTAAGCCAATATTCCAGCACCTCCCACTTACCTGTTGTATTGCACTTCTTGTTATTTTGCCTTAACGTAACTTTTCATTTTGTCATTTAAGAATTCTTATTATTTTGATTCATTGATTTTATTATAAGAATTTGTTTGTGCATTATTTTCATGTTTTGATTTATTTAACGTAATTAAAATTTCATTGTTAAAGTTTACTTGTGTTTTGTGTGTCTTCTCCTTACCTTACCACAGACGAAGTTCCAGTTTTTCTATTTTTTTTTATAACTATGTGACGAGGCCATACCCCTAGCCTTAAACAGCCGAACACCAACGCGTTACCGTCACAATATATATATATATATATATATATATATATATATATATTAATATATATATATATATTAATATATATATATATATATATATATATATATATTATATATATATATATATATATATATATATATATATATATATATAAATATAAATATATATATATATATATATGTATATATATATGCATTGTTATAATGCATAAGCAACAGGACTCCATTAAGGAACATATAATCTCTTCCCACAACCAGACCATCACCAGAGAAGTTTTAACAAACAACACAGAAATCATCGATAGATACAGCGATAGCAGGCGGCTTGACATCTGCGAAGCATTTACAGCGTTGTGGCTCAAACAAAATTCGTCAGTGAAGCACTTGTTCCGGAAGTGTTCGAACGAAATCAGTTGAGAGTTGTGTGTAAACCGTTTTTCATTCATAGACAAGGGGTTTGGCGGGTGCATGGAATCACTTTTGGGTCTTAGTTTGGAAGACGGGCTGAGGGGCAGCCGGCAGACCGCACCACAGCGTAAAGAATCATTTTGCGAAGCCAGTGTTTTGAGGATGAGACGACTCGCTCATGAGGACACTTTTCTTATCACAGCTTGAATCCGTGACCTTGAAAACTCTTAATTTGACAACTATATCACCAGAATCTCTATATCAGATGCAAATTAACAGATAGTGGGTGTCAGTGTGATATCTATCACTGAGTCACGTAGATCTCTGAACCCAGTAAATAAGTCTAGCTTTGTCCCTGAAGTCTTCATCTCACATCATCAACCATTTCCCAGCGGCCACAGAAACCAAGAGTGGTGTTGTTGGTTCGATGTTGAATCAACCTTCATTAACGTTAATTTAACGTTGAATAAACACTGATTCAACGTTGAATTAACGTTACACACAAATCACAATAGCGTGATACATCAAATGAACAAATCCACAAGGGCCGTGATAAGGGTTCGAACTTACATCCAGCGCGCAATCTATTAAGAACTTATGTCGTGACGCAGTCGACTAAGGCGCGTCTAGGATCATCAGTAGGCAAATTGGAATTCATGTTAAGGTAAAAGTCGAAAACAAATTCTTCTAAGAGACCATTGTTTTAAATGTTTAACTTAAAATTTCACATTTATTGAATACTTTGTTCTTAGTTACAGCACTATAATTTAGGGATTCATCTCTACAGACAAACTAACTGTTCATTAAACACTTGCTAAATATACCAAAAAAAGAGGTAATAATCGAGAACTATAAAGAATATAAAAAACAGAAAACAGACGGCTTTTGGTCTATACCAAGATTATCTACTAGGAACATTATGCTATGTCTATACTAATATTATACTAATATAGCTATACCAAAGGAAACTTAGAGTTGGTATAAATGGGGGTTAAGTCAGAGTGGGAAAATGTTGTAAGTAGAGTGCCTCAAGGCTTTGTTCTGGGATCTCTGGTATTCATAATATATATAAATGATTTAGATTCAGGTTTCAGCAACAATATTCCAAATTTCCTGATACAAAAATCTGGAGGGAAATAAACATGGAAAGACTCGCTATCACTTCAAGACGATCTAAATTGGGTTTTGAAATGGTCAAAAGATTGGCAGATGCAGTTTAATGCTGACAAATGTAAGGTTTTAAGGCTAGGTAATGATGATATAGTTACAAGATACGCTTGAAACAATTAAGGGATCCTACTTCTATTATGAACATAAGAATGAAGGTAACTACAGAAAACCTATTGACCCATAATTGACCCAACACCAGGTGTTCTATTACTAATCTTCAGGTTACCTTTGAAGGGAGTTAGTCGGCCGAGAGGACAGCACGCTGGATTTGTGATCCTGTGGTCCCGAGTTCGATCCCGGGCACCGGCGAGAAACAATGGGCAGAGTTTCTTTCACTCTATGCCCTTGTTACCTAGCAGTAAAATAGGTACCTGGATGTTAGTCAGCTGTCACGGGCAGCTTCCTGGGGGTGGAGGCCTGGTCGAGGACCGGGCCGCGGGGACACTAAAAAGCCCCGAAATCATACCAAAAAGATCAAGATAAGATACCTCAGGTTAAGATGCAGGCTAAGGGAGCTGGCGGCTAAGCGGACAGAACACTGTACGCGTGATCCTGTGGTCCCGGGTTCGATCTCGGGCGCCGGCGAGAAACAATGGGCAGAGTTTCTTTCACTCTATGCCCCTGTTACCTAGCAGTAAAATAGGTACCTGGATGTTAGTCAGCTGTCACGGGCTGCTTCCTGAGGGTGAAGGCCTGGTCGAGGATCGGGCCACGGGGACACTAAGCCCCGAAATCATCAAGATGAGCTCAAGATTACCTCGAGATGATTTCGGGGTTTAGCGTCCCGCGGCCCGGTCCTCGACCTGGCCTCCTTTTTGTTACATATCCCCAGGAAGCAGCCCCTAGCAACTGTATAACTCTGGGGTACCTATTTACTGCTAGGTGAACAGGGCATCAGGGTGAAAAACTGTTCATTTGTTTCCGCTTCGCCGTTGATCTAACCCGGAACTTTAGGACTACGAATCCCGGACGCTGTCCACTCAGCTGTCAGGCCCCCTTCAATAAATTCCAGTGTTCTATTTGCCTTATAACGAACTTTTATGCATTGATTAAAGGGCCTATTTGATAGATACAATGTTGAACGGAATCTTGAGTTTTAACTGCAGCCTTAGCAAGGGCGTCAACTATCATTTTCCTGCAGGCCAATGTGAAGGAATCCACAACATTCTGAATCATTGGTAGAAATCCAATCTGAAATGATGAAGTGGGAATAGACAAGCAGAAGGCTCTCTCCTAACTCATCTTACACTACTAGTATTAACAATAGTTGGCTATACCGAAACATAGAAATTAAGTACGAGAGACAGAAAAAGTATAAACAACACCAATGTAGGTTAAACAAAATACATACTTAAAAAATAATATATTGTATAAGCCGTTTAAGTAGATCACTTCATTTACTTTTGCACCTTGCAACACAGAATTAAGAAATACCACAACCTACATTAACACACCACAACTGAATAACGCATTGTTGAAAAGGAGAGTTTTTAAATGGGCGAACATATATATAAGTGATAATGGTTCATGAGTAAGTAATTAATTATCAAAAGAAGGCACCAAACCGGGAAGGCTATGTAGCACCATCAAATGAGCGAAATAATCAGAGGGCGCTAAATATCACCAAGGGTGCTAATACGAAAACAGAAATGCATAAGGCGAACGATATCAAAAGCATCCGAATCATCAAGAATTCTAACGAGGGACAAGTGACCGCAAAGTAATGGTTCATGAACATCAACAAATAATCATTTATTAAGAAACATTACATAATTTTGGAAGAAGAACGACCTGGGGCCAGATTTCCGAAGCAGTTACGCAAGCACTTACGAACCTGTACATCCTCTCAATCTTTGGTGGCTTTGTTTACAATTAATAAACAGTTAATGAGCTCCGAGGCATCAAGAGGCTGTTTATAACAATAAGAACAGTTGATTGGGAAGTTTTCATGCGTGTAAACTGTTTAATAAATGTAAACAAAGTTGTCAAAGATTGAGGAAAGATGTACAGGTTCGTAAGTACTTGCGTAACTGCTTTGTGAATCTGGCCCCTGATTTTTGAGGATCTGAGAAACACACAAATGAAACAATGTAGGATGACGGTCATGATATTAAAATGAAAAACACTTCATATGAGGACGTCGAGAGACAGGAAGAACGAGAGATAGCATAGAGATAAATAGTAAAAGAGAAGGATAAGATAGCGAGTTCATGGTAAAGAGAGAGACCGAGACGGGAAGAACGGCAGCTCGCAAGACAGATAGGAAGAGTGAGCAGGAGAGACTGAAAACATATACACAGCTGTTCCAAAAGATGTTATCAGACTGTGCATGTATTACCCCATGTGTGCGCATGTGTGTACATGCGTGGATGTGTTAACTAACACGCTATGATTGCCAGAGCCGAGCTTCACCTTCTACTCCACTTTTGAGATTCCAACTGACTGGTGTAAAGGTTCCTGACCCATCAAATCTACATTTGAAGCCGTGTATATAGCCCTTCTCTACAACTCCACTTCGTAGTTCAGTCAGTTTATTCAATGTGTGGAACACAGGAACTAGGGAAGATATGCTATGTTCAAGTGTGGCTGAGGGAAATATCTAAGAGGTGATGCTGTTTTCCGAGCATAATTATGAAACTGGACCTGGCTCGAACTAATGAAAACCAGTCAAGCCTCGTCCAACGTGTCAGTAAGTGTAGTATAGTTGTGACCTTGTGTGGCTGAAGGTAGTGTGGGGTTGCAGGCCCGGTGTGCCAAGTGTGGCTTCAACACCATCCAGGGGTAGTCGTCTATAATGCAGACAAGGGTATCTGTACCATCCTGGCTACTGCTGCCTGGACCTCGCTGGCAAGATGGGTGTTGTCATGGGTGTCTGTGTTGTGTGTGTTGTGGCTTTCTGTTGTCCGGGGGGTGTCAGCTTCCGGTGTCCGGTGGTTGTTTGCAGGCGATGTCAGACAGGTGTGGGCATTAGATGCCGGACAGGTTTGGGAAACTGGTTCAAGTTGAGCACGTACATCGAATGCCGGGCGGATGTGAGCATCGTATGCCAATCGGGCATGGACTGGCAGGGCTTGGGTGAGCATGGTGACCCCGGCTTGCGTAACACCAGTAGAGCGGAGGTCCAGGAACGCCAAAGTGGAGCAACAGAGACTCCACATCACAGCCTCTTGGTCCTGCTTCTCTCCAACAGTCTTCACTCCCCAGCCAGTCTTGGTGCTCGTTTCCTCACCATTACTCTCATCTTCTTCCACCTTCGTATCAGCGTTATTCACCTAAGGGTAAAAAACTGTTTTCTGACTGTTAATTTTAATCTTGGTTTACCTAATTATTACCATCAGAATGATACTTATCCACTAACATCGACAGAGACTCCTATCGCCACCTACATGATTGCCATCTGGGATTAGTGTAAATGAACAAATTCCACAAGGGCCGTGATGAGGGTTCGAACCTACGTCCGAGAGGGTCCTAGACGTGCCTTAATCAACTTTACTGTGACATGGTAAAAGAATTGCAACCGGGAGTTCAACTGACCTCACACGGATCCTGCAGTCTCTCCGAGACACAAACCAGGATTTTACACAATTTCCCCATGCACCCGAGCGCTGTCAATAAGCTGTTCTACCTCTTCGCCCTTACTTTATTACACAGAAATCACAATAGCGTGATGCACCAAATGAACAAATTCACAAGGGCAGTGATGATTGACAGAGCCCAGGTGCATAGGGAAATTGCGTAAAACCCTTGTTTGTGTCTCAGATTGCAGGATCCGTGTGAGGTCAGTTGAACTCCCGGTTGCAATTCTTTTACCATGTCATAGCAAAGTTAATTAAGGCACGTCTAGGATCCTCTCGGACGTAGGTTCGAACCCTCATCACGGCCATTGTGGATTAGTTCATTTAATGCATCACGCTATTGTGATTTCTGTTTGTAATGAGAGCGCTGAATTGGAGATAGTCGGGTATAGGGAAGGAAAGGGAGGGTACAGTAATGGGGAAGCTGAGAGCAGTGGAGTAATAGAGGGAAGTGGGGTTCGTGATTGAGGAGAGGGAGGGGGATTTGGTGGAGGACAGTGGATGGTAGTAGAATGAGGTAGGACAGGATATGGTATGGTGGAGTTGGGTACCTGCATGGAATGGGCTTTGCTTGGCACCATTTTCATCAGCATCTTAGAGGCAAGGCTCCTGAAGGCAAGGATCCAGCATCCGCCTGGGCTGACGTTGAGACTGTTGTTGTAGGACTTTGGGGAGTGTGCGAGGGCGTGGCGTGCAAGGGCGTTATAGTGGGCGTGGTTGACGGTCACCAGGCCCCATACGCCTTCGTCGTCAACGCCCTGGGAACCAAGCACATCCACTACCTGTGAAAACGAGTGTTCAAGTCAGGTGGGGAATGAACGCCCCACCGGACCCCCTATGTTGGTTACTGTGGCAATGCTCGTGCTGCTCTGAGCCAATTGAAACTTAAATAAGAGAGGGATGATATTGCTCAAGCTATTCTCACCCCGACTCTGAGTCAATGTTTCTTCAAAACTTTTTCGGTTTATTCATTGTTATAGCCAATGATCATGTTTCATCTAAATTCACTTCAATGTGCTTACAATTTACTTTTCCTATGAAAAACATTGTCACACACACACACACACACACAGTGTGTGTGTGTGTGTGTGTGTGAAGGTAGTCACTGAAGGTTTCAGTGACTACCTTCAAGGTAGTCACTGAAGGTTCCATAATAGGAACAATAACAACTGGAGGGCAAAAAATTATAATCGTAGTCATATATAATCCGCCACCAAATGACAGAAGACCCAGACAGGAATATGATAGAAACAATATGGCCACCATTAACATAATAGAGAGAGCAGCTTCTGTTGCTAGCAGGAATGGATCTGGACTACTAATCATGAGAGACTTCAACCATGGGAAGATAGATTGGGAGAACAGAGACCCACATGGAGGACCAGAAACATGGAGAGCTAAGCTGCTGGACGTGGCAACAAGAAACTTTCTAAGCCAGCACATCAAGGATCCAACAAGAATGAGAGGAGAGGATGAACCAGCAATGCTTGATCTGATATTTACCCGAAATGAGTGGGATATAAGGGAAGTCAAGATGGAAGCGCCCTTGGGAATGAGTGATCAGAGTGTATTGAACTTTGAGTACCTGATAGAGCTAGGAATTATCCCCCCAAAAAAGAACTGGGAAACAAAAGGCTGGCATACCGAATGGGAAATTATGAGGAGATGAGAAGCTTCCTAAAGGAAATACTTTGGGACACAGACCTCAGAGCTAAGTCTGTACAAGATATGATGGACTATGTCACCCAAAAGTGTCAGGAGGCAGTAAGCAGATACATCCCGGCCCAAAAGGAAAAATCCGAAAAGCAAAAGAAGAATCCATGGTATAATAGGGCATGTATGGAAGCAAAGAAACTGAACAAAAGGGCGTGGAGGAACTTCCGGAATAGCAGAACACCAGAAAGCAGAGAGAGATACCAGAGAACCAGGAATGAGTATGTCAGGGTGAGAAGAGAAGCAGAGAAAAGTTATGAAAATGATATAGCAAACAAAGCCAAGACCGAACCAAAGCTACTCCACAGTCACATCAGAAGGAAAACAACAGTGAAAGAACAGGTAGTGAAACTTAGAACAGGCGAGGACAGGTATACAGAGAATGACAAAGAGGTGTGTGATGAACTCAACAAGAAGTTCCAAGAGGTCTTCACAACATAAGGTGAGGTCACTATGCTAGGAGAAAGGGAAGTAAACCAGGCGGCCTTGGAAGAGTTTGAAATTACGAGAGAGGAGGTCAAGAGACACCTGCTGGACCTGGATGTTAGAAAGGCTGTTGGTCCAGACGGGATCTCGCCATGGGTACTGAAAGAGTGTGCAGAGGCACTTTGCTTGCCACTCTCCATAGTGTATAGTAGGTCACTGGAGACGGGAGACCTACCAGAAATATGGAACACGGCGAATGTGGTCCCAATATACAAAAAGGGCGACAGGCAAGAGGCACTGAACTACAGGCCAGTATCCTTGACTTGTATACCATGCAAGGTGATGGAGAAGATCGTGAGAAAAACCTGGTAGCACATCTGGAGAGAAGGGAATTCGTGACAAATCGACAACATGGGTTCAGGGAGGGTAAATCTTGCCTGACTGGCTTAATAGAATTCTATGACCAGGTAACACAGATTAAGCAAGAAAGAGAGGTCTGGGCGGACTGCATTTTCTTGGATTGTCGGAAAGCCTTGGACACAGTACCGCATAAGACGCTGGTACATAAGCTGGAGAGAGAGGCAGGTGTAGCTGGTAAAGTGCTCCAGTGGATAAGGGAGTACCTAAGCAATAGGAAGCAGAGAGTTATGGTGAGGGGTGAGACCTCCGATTGGCGTGAAGTCACCAGTGGAGTCCCACAGGGCTCTGTACTAGGTCCTATCTTGTTTCTGATATATGTAAATAATCTCCCGGAGGGTATAGATTCATTTCTCTCAATGTTTGCAGACGATGCCAAAATTATGAGAAGGATTAAGACAGAAGAGGATTGTTTGAGGCTTCAAGAAGACCTAGACAAACTGCAGGAATGGTCGAACCAGTGGTTGTTAGAGTTTAACCCAACCAAATGTAATATAATGAAGATAGGTGAAGGGAGCAGGAGGCCAAATACAAGGTATCATCTGGGAGAGGAAAATCTTCAGGAGTCAGAGAAAGAAAAAGACTTGGGAATTGATATCACGCCAGACCTGTCTCCTGCAGCACATATCAAGAGGATAACATCAGCGGCATATGCCAGGCTGGCCAACATACGAACGGCATTCAGAAATTTGTGTAAAGAATCATTCGAAACTTTGTATACCAAATATGTCAGGCCAATCCTGGAGTATGCAGCCCCAGCATGGAGTCCATATCTAGTCAAGGATAAGACTAAACTGGAAAAGGTTCAAAGATTTGCCACCAGACTAGTACCCGAGCTGAGAGGTATGAGCTACGAGGAGACTACGGGAATTAAACCTCACTTCGCTGGAAGACAGAAGAGTTAGGGGGGACATGATCACCACATTCAAGATTCTCAAGGGAATTGATAGGGTAGATAAAGACAGGCTATTTAACACAAGGGGCACACACACATGGGGACACAGGTGGAAACTGAGCGCCCAAATGAGCCACAGAGATATTAGAAAGAACTTTTTTAGTATCAGAGTGGTTGACAAATGGAATGCATTAGGAAGTCATGTGGTGGAGGCTGACTCCATACACAGTTTCAAGTGCAGATATGATAGAGCCCAATAGGCTCAGGAATCTGTACACCTGTTGATTGACGGTTGAGAGGCGGGACCAAAGAGCCAGAGCTCAACCCCCGCAAGCACAACTAGGTGAGTACAACTAGGTGAGTACACACACAAAAAAAACAGTGGGGGGGTCTTGATAGCAGAGTGGAGGGCGCTATGGACTCTTAATCCTAGGGTCCGGGTTCAATCCCCGGCGATGGCAGAAACAAATGGGCAGAGTTTCTTTCACCCTGATGCCTCTGGTACCTAGCAGTAGGTAGGTACCTGGGAGTTAGACAGCTTTAACGGGCTGCTTCCTCTGTACTTACCTAGTTGTACTTACCTAGTTGTGCTTGCGGGGCGTTGAGCTCTGGCTCTTTGGTCCCACCTCTCAACCATCAATCAACTGATGTAAAGATTCCTGAGCCTACTGGGCTCTATCATATCTACATTTGAAATTGTGTATGGAGTCAGCCTCCACCACATCACTTCCTAGTATATTCCATGTACTAACTACTCTGACACTGAAAACGTTCTTTCTAATGTCTCTGTAGCTCATTTGGGTACTCTGCTTCCACCTGTGTCCCCTTGTGCGTGTACCACCCATGTTAAATAATTCATCCTTGTCTACCCTGTAAATTTCCCTGATAATTTTGTATGTGGTGATCATGTCTCCCCGAGCTTTACCGTCTTCCAGCGACGTGAGCTGCAGTTCACGCAGCCTGTCCTCATAACTCATGCCTCTTAGTTCTGTGACTAGTCTAGGTGGCATATCTCTGAACGGTTTCCAGCTTCGTCTTGTGCTTGACTAGGTACGGGCTCCATGCTGGGGCTGCATACTCTCTGATTGGTCTTACATATGTGGTATACAAGGTTCTGAAGGATTCTTTACACAGAGAGAGAGAGAGAGAGAGAGAGAGAGAGAGAGAGAGAGAGAGAGAGAGAGAGAGAGAGAGAGAGAAAGTAATATGGGTCGGGAGTCAGCAGATTAGACAGCCATTTGTTAGAAAGGCGAGGTCCAAGATCTAACAGCTTGATCCTGCAGACAGAGTAAATACTCCCCCCCTCCCTTACACACACACACACACACACACACACACCTGAAGGTTGGGGCAGTGGGCGCCGAGGGTGGCCAGCAGGAGGTTGTGGCCGCAGTACTGCAGCTTCAGGACACGGAGATGCACCATGGTGGTGAGGGCGTGAGCAGCCAGCCCCAGCTGCCGTTGGCTCAACGTCCAGGTGGAGTCCTGCGACCACACACACATGTACCAACAGCCCCGTCAACCTTAACAAGAGATGTAATGAGCCACACAGGAATAATTTATTGCAAAAAAAAATTACGTTAAGTTTGGTTTTCTAAGCTTCAGTGCTAGTTTGGGCTAGTTCCAACCGAACAAGGAGATGGTAGTTGTGGCGATGGTGGTGGGGGTGGGGGAGGGGTGTATCGTCTTACCTTAAGCTGAGCGTTACTTCAGTTTATCTCATGATGCTGAATATTAGATTACCCTGTTACAGATGTCTGCACACGCACGCTGATGTCCCCCCCCCCCTTACCCCCCCCCCCACACACAATCAATGCCACAGAGACATTAGAAAGAATATTTTCAGTGTCAGTAGTTAGTAAATGGAATGCACTAGGCAATGATGTGGTGGAGGCTGACTCCATACACAGTTTCAAATGTAGATATGATAGAGCCCAGTAGGCTCAGGAACCTGTACACCAGTTGATTGACTGTTGAGAGGCGGGACCAAAGAGCCAAAGCTCAACCCCCGCAAGCACAAATAGGTGAGTACACACACATACAACTTGCAATCTATAAAAATGATAGCCGAGTTGACCCTCTAAATTATAGGCCCGTGTCATTAACAAGCGTGGTAGGCAAAACAATACAAACAATAGTTAAGCCAAATGGGTAGAACACCTGGAGTTATGACATAATAACACAGCAGACAGTATGATTTTCGAACATAAGATGCTGAGTAACAAATCTACTTAGTTTTTATGATAGAGCCACATTGATACTACAGGAAAGAGATGGTTAGTTTGACTGTGTCTATCTGAACTTAAAGAAAAGGCTTTTGACAGAATCCCACAAAAGAGGCTGTTCTTGAGACTAGAACATGCTGGAGGAGTGACATACTTCCGACATAGATGAAATTTTTTCTAACTGACTGATTACCGCCCTCATATGTCTGAGACGATATAACTGACTGGAGGAGTGTTACTATTGGAGTACCACATGGTTCAGTTCTTGCACCAGTAATGATCATCGTCTAAATAAACGATCTACCAAAAGGAATACAGAATTATATGAACATGTTTGCGGATGATGCTAAGATACCGGGGAAGATAGGAGACTCAGACGATTGTCATGCCCTTCAAATTGATCTAGATAAATTAAGTCCTTGGAGCGTCAAGTGGCAAATTAGGGGCCTGACAGCTGAGAGGACAACGCTTCGGATTCGTAGTCCTAAGGTTCCGGGTTCGATTCCCAGTGGAGGCGGAAACAAATGAGCAGAGTTTCTTTCACCCTATGCCCCCTGTTACCTAGCAGTAAATAGGTACCTGGGAGTTAGTCAGCTGTCACGGGCTGCTTCCTGGTGTGTGTGTGTGTGAGATGGAGAAAAAAAATAGTAGTAGTAGTAGAAACAGTTGATTGATAGTTGAGAGGCAGGCCGAAAGAGCAGAGCTCAACCCCCGCAAGTACAACTAGGTGAATACAACTGAATACAACACACACGAGCAAACGCAAAGTTATGGAAATGGGACTATTAATTTATTAATAACATCTTTATTGAGAAAATTAATTACAATTTGGCCTAATCTGAGGATTTCGATTAAGTCATATTAAAGTGAGGATAATGCTGGTATTCTCTGTCACACAGGACAGAGGGTCATACATAAGACAATAGGTCTAAACTGTAGGCGGAAGTACATATATATCATATTACAATCAATGTTTTAATGTATGGATATATGAAAACCACTTTCTATTGTGCACTGCCACACAAGGGCAGGGATGGGTTCGTAAGTGATGCAGCTTAGAAGTAATATAAATATAAATTGTTCTTCATTCTTTAAAATGGACAAGCAAGTTTTGGGTAAATTGTTAGGATGTCGTCCAGGACACCTGAGTCAATGAAATAGTTACCCAGTTGGTGGTACAAGAAGCCAGGAGGTCTAAAGTCCTTTACGGTTTCACATTCAACAATATAGTGTTATAGTGAATGCACTAAAGGTTTATCACAGAGTTTACAATCTGAATATTCTGGTGCCTGGTCCGGTTCACATTGCCTGGTCCGGTTACTGTGCTGACCATACAAATACCTATTATTACAAAACTTGTCATAACTTTTAATACTGCAGCTTTCAGGTCTCTGGAGATTTCTTAGTTCTTCTAAATCTGAATTAATTTCTTTAATTTGTATGGTTCTAATAATTGCATTAGATAGTCCAAAGTCATAATCAATGTTTTCTTTCCTGCAAGCCTCATTGGCCAATCGATCTACAAAGTCATGTTTTCCAACTCCAACATGGGATGGGATTCACACAAATTTTATACAAGAGTTATTGTCATTGGCAAAAATTACATTCCATTTAATATTACAAGCTACTTCCGACATACATTGTGATGGGTTATTTAAGGACAGCAGAGTACTTTTAGTCACAGAAAATAACGTGATAGGAGACCAAAAGGTCAGTACACAATGAAGGGGAACTACCTACCTGTAACGACGCGAGAGAGAGACCTGGGCGTGGACGTAACACCTAATCTATCTCCTGAAGCACATATAAATAGGATAACGACAGCAGCGTACTCTACTCTACCAAAAGTTAGAACATCATTCAGAAACCTAAGTAAGGAGGCATTTAGGGGGCACTACACTGCCTACCTGAGGCCAGTCTTAGAGTATGCCGCCTCATCATGGAGTACCCATCTGAAGAAACATATAAGGAAACAGGAAAAGGTTCAGAGGTTTGCAACGAGACTCGTCCCAGAGTTACAAGGGATGGGGTATAAGGAGCGCCTGAAGGAACTGTGCCTTACGACACTAGAAAAAAAGAAGGGAGAGGGGGGGGGGATATGATAGGAACGTATAAAATACTCAGGGGGGATTGACAGTGGGCATAGACGAAATGTTCACGCGGAATAGTAACAGAACGAGGGAACATGGGTGGAAGCTGGAACCTCAGATGAGTCACAGAGATGTTAGGAAATTTTCTTTTAGCGTGAGAGTAGTGGAAAAATGGAATGCACTTAAGGAACAGGTTGTGGAAGCAAATACTATTCATAATTTTAAAACTAGGTATGATAGGGAAATAGGACCTGAGTCATTGCTGTAAACAACCGATGCTCGAAAGGCGGGATCTAAGAGTCAATGCTCGATCCTGCAGACACAAATAGGCGAGTACACACAAACACACACTAGGGAACGCAGGTGGAAATTTAGTATCCAAATGAGCCATAGACAATAGAAAGAACGTTTTAGTGTCAATAGTTAACAAATGGATTGCATTAAGCAGTGATGTGGTGGAGGCAGATTCCATACACAATTTCAAGTGTAGATATGATTGAATCCAAAAGAGTTAGGAACCTTGACAGTCGAGAGGCGGGACCAAAGAGCCGAAACTCAACCCCCGCAAACACAAGTAGGCGAGTACACACGCGCGCGCGCACAGACACGGATGAGAGGACACACACCTAAACAAGATAACACACACACCTTGATGATAAGAACTCATCTAGACGACAAAACATGGATGAAGTAGCACATACATGATGGTAATGACACATATGAATGAAATAATCACAAAACACTGAGCACACACCTAACGAAGCGAACACCCACACACCTGAAAGCTCAGTTCCCTGAGGCCGGCGAGGCGAGGCAGGAGACTAATGAGGTCGTCGCGGTAGAAGGTCCTGACGTGGACGAGACGAAGAGAAGTGGTCGTAGCAGAGAAGAGCAGATCCAGCAGCCTCAGACTCACTGTGTCGTACACCCGCCAGTCACGTAGCACCCGCTCCTGCAACACTTTCTGATTACCCTCATGCTTCTGCAACACTTTCTGATTACCCTCATGCTCCTGCAACAGATATAATTGGCTCCTGCAACACACACAAAAGGCTACTGCTCCAGTAACATTCCCTTCCCCTTCCAGTAACACACAGCTAATAGGCTCCTGCTCCTGTAACAGAGGAAATTGGCTCCTGAAACACTGAAATAATAGGCTAATGCTTCTGTAACACAAAGATAATAGACCCCTGCAACACAGACAATATGTTATTGCTTCTGTAACATAAATAATAGACTCCTCCTGCAACACAAAAATAATAGGCTCTTTCACAACACCAGTTACGTTCCTCAACCAAAAATATTTACACGTCGTCAAATATTCATAGCAGGTTTATGCAACATTTTGTGTCCAGAACTGCAATTGTAAAATATATGCAACTTTCTCGTGCAACACAATATTAAAATGAACAGCCTTGCAACTTGGTGCATTTTATATATATATATATATATATATATATATATATATATATATATATATATATATATATATATATATATATATATATATATATAAATAAATATACATTGTACAGCTTCTGCAACAATTAAACTGCCATCTGTCAATACAGGTCGACACGATATATACCTTTCGTTGCTGCAATGTCTTGCTGGATATTACTGATTGGTGCAATTCTGACAAAATAGAGAGTTTACAAAGCTAACGTTGTCAATGACATGGTAAACCATTGCTTCATGGTGGCACCTGACGCTGGAGTGCCATCATCACCCACTGCTTCATGGTGACAGCCGAGTCACACTTGCAGACCTTCGCTACGCCGGCAACAGCAGCTGTTCAACCAAGTTACCAAGTACCATAATACTGGCACAGGTGGATTACGGATGACCTCTTACTGTAAAGGTTGTCAAGGAGGTGCAGGGCCAGGCAGTGCATGTTAGGACGCTTGAGTACCACTACAGCAATGTTTACAAGTCTCTACCAGACGACAACAGTAATATCTACAAGTCTCTACGTGACCACTCAAGTAATATGGAAGTCTCTACAGGACAAGACAGTAGAGTATTGTTTACATGTCTCTAATGAAAAGTCTCTACAGTAATATTTACACATCTCTACGTAACCGCTACAGTAATGTCTACACGTCTCTACCGGAAAAGACGCTACAGAAGCAGGCCACTGCAGTATTTTGAGACGCGGCAATGCTAGCCAAAAGTTTCCCCATCATCAACATTCTTCACATTCTTATGTTCTCTCTTCTATAACTGGACACTTTTAGCAGTTATTAGCTTCCGATAATTTCTCTTTTCTTAAATGCAAAATACTTTTGTGTTTAATATGAAATCTAAAAGAAAACCCCCGGCTTAATTTGTCTTCAACACCCGTGGCGCCACGAACGTGTCCCGCTTCCTTCCTTCGCGCTACAATAACAGGATACTAGAGAAAGGAAAGCTGAAAGAGGATAGAAAGGAGAGGGAAGATAAAAGTGAGGGGTGGTGACAAATATTATTTTATATAATGGCCATGAAGACTCACAGGCTGCTT
The DNA here is from genome assembly GCF_040958095.1 of Procambarus clarkii. Classification (NCBI taxonomy): domain Eukaryota; kingdom Metazoa; phylum Arthropoda; class Malacostraca; order Decapoda; family Cambaridae; genus Procambarus; species Procambarus clarkii. The sequence continues at coordinate 32,440,394 of NC_091205.1, forward strand.
CTGCACCTGCTCGACATCTGTGGCTGCACCTCTGATTATAAAGTTAGCTCACACCTCGAGTATGCTCCACTATTTGGAAACACCTGTCCATTATCCCATCCCAACTTTTGGACAGGGTAGAGATCCGTGAAGGGTCAGCTCAAGCCTCGACCCGTCAAGGCCGGTCCTCACGTGAACATCAGAAATATGTTATTAACGGATGAAATCTAAACATCAAGGTGGCACCACTGGCCATTTCCCTCAGCTCAATGAACACTCCATCAGCAATTACTCATTCCTCTCCTGACACGCATCAAATGTTTCATAATTTTTTGTTAAATCCAGTCAGACGAGGAAATCAAAGATGCAGACCAAAGGAGAGACTCCAACTTCACTCACCACCCGGCATAAAATTTGCTTGCTATTAAATATAGTCAAACTTACAATAAAGCAAATGATAAACCTAGGCTTCGAAAGGAGCTGTTAAGGCAAAAAGAGAAGGACCAGGCTTGAAAAAAGATAGAAGGACCAGGCTTGAAAAAAAGAGAGAAGGACCAGGCTTGAAAAAAGATAGAAGGACCAGGCTTGAAAAAAAGAGAGAAGGACCAGGCTTGAAAAAAAGAGAGAAGGACCAGGCTTGAAAAAAAGAGAGAAGGACCAGGCTTGAAAAAAAGAGAGAAGGACCAGGCTTGAAAAAAAGAGAGAAGGACCAGGCTTGAAAAAAAAGAGAGAAGGACCAGGCTTGAAAAAAAAGAGAGAAGGACCAGGCTTGAAAAAAAAGAGAGAAGGACCAGGCTTGAAAAAAAAGAGAGAAGGACCAGGCTTGAACAAAAAAGAGAGAAGGACCAGGCTTGAAAAAAGAGAGAAGAACCAGGCTTGAAAAAAGAGAGAAGAACCAGGCTTGAAAAAAAGAGAGAAGGACCAGGCTTGAAAAAAAAGAGAGAAGGACCAGGCTTGAAAAAAAGAGAGAAGGACCAGGCTTGAAAAAAAGAGAGAAGGACCAGGCTTGAAAAAAGAGAGAAGGACCAGGCTTGAAAAAAGAGAGAAGGACCAGGCTTGAAAAAAGAGAGAGAAGAACCAGGCTTGAAAAAAAGAGAGAAGAACCAGGCTTGAAAAAAGAGAGAAGGACCAGGCTTGAAAAAAAGAGAGAAGGACCAGGCTTGAAAAAGAGAGAAGGACCAGGCTTGAAAAAGAGAGAAGGACCAGGCTTGAAAAAGAGAGAAGGACCAGACTTGAAAAAAAGAGAAGGACCAGGCTTGAAAAAAAGAGAAGGACCAGGCTTGAAAAAGAGAGAAGGACCAGACTTGAAAAAAAAGAGAAGGATCAGGCTTGAACAAAAAAGAGAGAAGGACCAGACTTGAAAAAAAGAGAAGGACCAGGCTTGAAAAAAAGAGAAGGACCAGGCTTGAAAAAGAGAGAAGGACCAGACTTGAAAAAAAAGAGAAGGACCAGGCTTGAACAAAAAAGAGAGAAGGACCAGGCTTGAAAAAAGAGAGAAGTACCAGGCTTGAAAAAAAGAGAGAAGAACCAGGCTTGTAAAAAAGAGAGAAGGACCAGGCTTGAAAAAAAGAGAGAAGGACCAGGCTTGAAAAAAAGAGAGAAGGACCAGGCTTGAAAAAAAGAGAGAAGGACCAGGCTTGAAAAAAGAGAGAAGGACCAGGCTTGAAAAAAGAGAGAGAAGAACCAGGCTTGAAAAAAAGAGAGAAGAACCAGGCTTGAAAAAAGAGAGAAGGACCAGGCTTGAAAAAAAGAGAGAAGGACCAGGCTTGAAAAAGAGAGAAGGACCAGGCTTGAAAAAAAAGAGAGAAGGACCAGGCTTGAAAAAAGAGAGAAGGACCAGGCTTGAAAAAGAGAGAAGAACCAGGCTTGAAAAAGAGAGAAGGACCAGGCTTGAAAAAGAGAGAAGGACCAGACTTGAAAAAAAGAGAAGGACCAGGCTTGAAAAAAAGAGAAGGACCAGGCTTGAAAAAGAGAGAAGGACCAGACTTGAAAAAAAAGAGAAGGACCAGGCTTAAATAAAAGTCTGATGAACCGCTTTTATTATATTTTCCTGCTGCTGATTAACCACCAAAATTTTAATTTAAAACTGGGTAGAAGAAAGAAAAAATAAAAAGTAAAAGAAATAGAAAGAAAAAGAAAGTAAAAAAAGAGAAAATGAAAATAATTAAGTAAGAGGATGGGAACGCTATGAAGAGTTGAGGACACGCAAGATTGAACATAATGAAGAGAGAACAAGCGAATATTTCAGAAACGGGAAATAGAAGACAAAGCGGAAATGAAAAATAAGAGTCGAGATAAATATGGAAGCAAAGATAAAACTTAAGAGTAAAACAAGTGTTGAGGCGAACACACACCTGCATACGCTGGCGGACGATGTGAGGGAGGTGGGCGTGAACTATGTGCGTGATGTGCGCCTTGTTCCCCTGCCAAGACCTCTTCTTTGTGGCCCCCGTCATGAGCGTCAACACCGCTGACTCCGCCAAGGCCTCCAGGTGCGGCGCCTGCGCCCTCCTGTCCTCACCACCAAGATTTACCTCGCCATTATTACCATTGTTTCCGTTAATAGCGTTAATTCTGTTGTAACCATTGTGCACCATCTCTGTTGGGAGGAAAACCACGCACCTAAATTAAAGATGACTTTCAAAGACTCAAATATTGTTACTAATTTATTCCAACGCAAATTGTGACTGAATGTTCATTTGAATAATTAAGGAATAGAGAACATTAAAGAATATTGTGTAAGTGAACACTTTGAATAAATTCAAGAATATCAGATTAAATAACTTTCATGAAGGCGAGGGAAGTCAATTAGAAGCTTGGGTAGATCAGGAGAGTATGAGCAAAAGATGAACATTCATAATCCCAATAAGAACAATGTACTTTTCTGCGATGAGACAGAATAATTACATTATATATTTTCAGACTTAAAAGCAATATATTTATTCTCGTATTAACAGTAAAAAGCTTAAATCTGTTACCAACAGTAAAAATTAATCTGTTAGCAACAGGAAAAGACAATGTATTAACAACAGGTAAATGCTACATCTACTAACGATATCACAAAGGCTACATCTATTAACAGTAGTTAAAGGCTAAATGTATTAATAAGAACAAAATGTTAAATCTAATAAGCTAAAAAATCTCACTGAACTCTCACAAAATCTCACTTTCGTCTGTCCCGACTTTCAAGTTTGGAAGTTCAATTGAACTTTAATTATCTGCTTTGTGATCATTCAAAGCGTACCTTTACGACATACGGTTCTATAACTCCAAAGTTTGAGCTGTATGGTTAGGTCACAGTAGTTAGCTGACTGATATGTTCATCTCATTTCCTCAGCCCATCCTCTAAGACAGGGGCGGGCAGCCTTTTTAAATGTGCGCGCCAAAATCTCCAAATCTTTGATGCAAAATTTTCTCGCATACCAAACGAAATTTTGGGGAGCGTGTTATTATTTTCTGCCTTAAGTATTGGGAGAACTTTTCAAATAATCAAATTTCAAACTAGTGCGGTACAATCAAAGTATATTCCACGAGTGATTATTTTAAGTCGTGTAAGATTGCATGAATGTAAAATTTACTACCGAAATTAATAATGGTCGTTCTTCCCTGTTGATAGCACGGTTATTTTTTTATTAGCCTTTAAATGCAATTCTCGCTGGCATATACAGCTACACGATTGAAGGTAAAAAATGCTAATATCAGCAAAAGACTAAACAATAATTCTGAATCTTTTTTTCTTATATATATATCAGATTAATCAGCCATAAGTTTTTTCAAGTTTTCCAAATATATCCAGCACCCACACTCAGTCGTTTTACTTGGCTAAAGCACAATAAAATAAAGAAAACTATTATATTCTGGGATTAATTCTTAATCCCTTATGAGTAATACATAAAAATTAAGCAGCTCAGAAAATCTTATCGTAATTACCCTGAAATATGGGGAAAACCTAGAAATTTTATTCAATTTAGTTATTCATTTATTTATTTATTAAATAAGTTAAATTTAATTTGATATTAAATTATTTCTTTAGAGAGCGTACTGTATATTTTCAATTTCATCCCACTAGTAGCCTCCTTTACAAACTTGGATTGTTAAAGATCAAATTTGTATATTTCTATATGTTCTACCAAATCAAAATTAATTGACTGATAAATTTGTTACTACTGGCTATTCTACGATTTCAAGAATGGTTAATATTATGGATACGGACAAGCTTAGCTGTCTTTGTAGAATGCAGCCTGGTTAACAAGCAATAGACACATCTGAATCATGTAAACTGTCTCCTCGTTGACCATGTGGTTATGGTGTCGTCGCGTGTAACGTGATAAACTAGTCAAGTTGCTACTAATGTGTCATGCCGTCACAATTTCACGTGCCGGAATATGTAGTACTACGCTGCGTGCGCCTCACGGGAAGTCAACCTTGATGGCGTTGTCTCTGTACAATGGCTTCTCCGCCTCCCTTCCTGCTCCGGACGCGTCCAGAACGGTTCGGTTTTTATTTCGAGAGGAGTTAGTTTATTTAATATATTTGTTTATAGATGATTCTGTTGATCACAGGAAAGTGATTTTTAATATTCATCGTATTCCACAGACTGCTGTTTTAAAGATTATTTATTAATATTATTCTTGAGTGAATTTAATATTGATGACGTGGCAATGTAACATTTTCTAGTAGACCCGCCATAAAAATTTTTTTAGTAGGGTTAACCAAGGTATTTGATAATTATATTTTAGTATTAATTTAACATAAAACAGCAACTCCTTTCTTACATATTATGTTAAGGGTTAATAAATGATGTCAAATTTCTACACTGAATACACCTCCCAGGTTTTATGAAATTCGTTTCGTGGATAAGCAAATCAAGTTACTACAATTATGCACCTTCCTACAGTAATGGTGCAGAAGTCAGTCGACGTGTGGCCGCCTGGCGAGTGGCCCAGCTAAACGGGACAAAACTTGTGAATCAGTGTATCGCAGACACACATGGCTGAGAAATCAGCCCGTTCTCACGAGGGTTTCTAACGTCAAAAAACTATTGTACTAAAGTGTCTTATTCTAACTTGCCAGAGGAACCGCGAACAGAAAACGGAATATTACGTCAATTTTGTGAGCAGCTATCATTTTCTTGTATGACAGTTTTTGGCTTTATGTAAAGTATACGTCCAAATGCGATGTGCTATTAGGAGGACGAGTTGGTGAACATGTCATGTTTGTTTCATTCTTAATACTTAAACAGTTATCAGTGTTTGTTTCTTTATTGCATTTTATTTGGTATCGCTCAACTTAATAAAATTGCATTTTATATACAATTCAGCGAAGTTGAATATATATTTAATTATTTTTTTATGGTGAGCTTTGGGCTTCGCGTGCCGGAAAAATGTCGTTTGCGTGCCAAGACCCCACCCCACCCCTGCTCTAGACCAAGCTGAAAGTCATATTGATATCTGACGAAGTTAAAGTCAGCATTTGACTTGTATAGCAGCTAACCTACTGAAAATTGTATAATAAATTTTATTTCGGAAATAGATTAATACTATATTGTGTGGGTTTAGGTTAGGTTTGGTATAGTGAAGTAGATTTAGAGAGAGCAATAGTGATTGAAAGTGAATAAGTACATTACGAGTTTAGAACGTCGTTAAGTATACTATATCAAATGCTGACTTATGCAGATTTTAATAATTCACAATTTGACTTAACTGTGAACCCGACGCCGTGTTTTGACGATAGGCTGTGTTTACCCTACGACTTCAGCCCGTTTTCTTGATTTGCTATTGTAAAAACTAAAATTTTACTTTACCAGAAACGTACGAATCCAAGCAACCCATCTAAACCATCGACTCCGATGCATAGAAAACGGATATTTTTATGAGCCGTTATTTCATGTTAATTGGTTGCATTTGTGACGTTGAATAAGATGACGTAAAATTAAGCGACCGATTAATTGAGCGGACTGGCTGGTCTGCTACCTGCCAGAGCTGACGAGTTCAGGTGTTGGAGGCCGACCCCAGACACACCGACTGTGGAGGTCGACTTCCTCAGCATCACTCACCAGACCACCCCGTCCTCAGCATCACTCACCAGACCACCCCCCGTCCTCAGCATCACTCACCAGACCACCCCCGTCCTCAGCATCACTCACCAGACCACCACCGTCCTCAGCATCACTCACCAGACCACCCCCGTCCTCAGCATCACTCACCAGACCACCCCCGTCCTCAGCATCACTTACCAGACCACCACCGTCCTCAGCATCACTCACCAGACCACCACCGTCCTCAGCATCACTCACCAGACCACCACCGTCCTCAGCATCACTCACCAGACCACCCCCGTCCTCAGCATCACTTACCAGACCACCACCGTCCTCAGCATCACTCACCAGATCACCCCCGTCCTCAGCATCACTCACAAGACCACCCCCGTCCTCAGCATCACTCCCCAGACCACCACCTTCCTCAGCATCATTCACCAGACCACCACCTTCCTCAGCATCATTCACCAGATGATAACTTACCTCAGCATCACTCACCAAACCACCACCGTCCTCAGCATCACTCACCAGACCACCCCCCGTCCTCAGCATCACTCACCAGACTACCCCCGTCCTCAGCATCACTCCCCAGACCACCACCTTCCTCAGCATCATTCACCAGACCACCACCTTCCTCAGCATCATTCACCAGATGATAACTTACCTCAGCATCACTCACCAGACCACCACCGTCCTCAGCATCACTCACCAGACCACCCCCGTCCTCAGCATCATTCACCAGACCACCCCCGTCCTCAGCATCACTCCCCAGACCACCACCTTCCTCAGCATCATTCACCAGACCACCACCTTCCTCAGCATCATTCACCAGATGATAACTTACCTCAGCATCACTCCCCAGACGATAACTTACCTCAGCATCACCTCCACAATACCAGTTAATGCTTCCTTGTGCACTACAAGTAAGAAAGGCCGTTTATTCATTCGCAAGAAGAGAAAAGAATTGATCAATATATAGACTGTCTGCAGTGGCGCCTAACATCCTAGTTGACCAAACCATTAACTAGGAGGCCTGGTTAGAGACCGGTTGGCTGTAAGGACATTGATCTCCGGAACCAGCATTAGGCAGACGCAAGTAGGTAGATGACTGGGTAAGTGACTGCGTGTGGAGGGACTCACTGGGCCTTCCGAGTAACAGGGCCAGACAATGACGAACTTCCTCCAACACCTCCGTCCTGTGGCAGCCAGTCCTGTGGCAGCTCGTTCTTGGCAGGTTAACTCTTTGTATTGTGTACGATGTGGCAAATCAAGAGAATAGGCTGAACACACACACATTTCCCATAGGAATGAGTGATCACATTGTATTGATTTTTGAGTACCTGGTAGAGCAAGGAGTAATCTCCCTCCAAAAAGAACTAGAAAGCAAGTGGCTGACGTGCCAAAGGGAAATTATGAGATGAGAACATTCCTAAAGGATATACCATGGGACACAGAATTCAGAATGAAGTCCGTACATGACATGATGAACTATGTCACCCAGAAGTGTCAGGAAGCAGTAAACAGGTTTATTCCGGCCCAAAAGTAAATAATTGAGAAGCAAAAGAAGAATCCGTGATTTAATAGGACATGTATGGAAGCATAGGAAGTGATCAAAAGGGGGTAGAAGAACTTCCGAAATAACAGAACATCAGAAAGCTGTGATATACCAGAGAGCCAGGAATGAGTATGTCAGTATGAGAAGAGAAGTAGAGAAAAAGTATGAAAATGATATAGCAAATAAAGCCAAGACCGAAACAAAGCTGCTCCACAGTCACATCAGGAGAAAAACAACAGTGAAAAAACAGGTGATGAAACTTAGAACGGGTGAGGACAGATACACAGAGAATGACAGGTGTGTGTGAAGAACTCAAGAGATTCCACGAGGTATTCACAATAGAATGAAGTAAAGTCCTTGCGCTAGGAGAGGTGGCAGTAAACCAGGCGGCCTTAGAAGGGTTCGAAATTACCATACATGTGGTTAAGAGGAATTTGTTGGATCTGGACGTGAGAAAGGCTGTTGGTCCGGACGGAATCTCGCCATGGTTACAGAAAGAGTGTGCAGAAGTACTTTGCTTGCCACTCCCCATAGAGTATGGTAGGCCACTGGAGACCTACCAGAAATATGGAAGACAACAAATGTAGTCCCAATATACATAAAGGATGACAGGCAAGAGGCACTGAACTTTAAGTAAACTAAACTCAAAGAGTTGTTGGGTTGGATTTACTTAGAGTATAGCAATGACGTAGAGCGGTGGAAATATGGTGAGGTGTGGGATCCTACTCCTGCCCCCGAGCCCTCCTCCAGTCATGACAGTAGTTACAACACCAATTTGTTCAAACGTACAAGAATGGACCTTTGGACCCAAAAGTACACGTTTTAAATTACTGAATTAGCCCAACTGGCTTACTTAAAAACGTAAAAGTAACCGAGGAATTTAACCTGACTTCACCAAGCATTCATCGACCTAAGATACGCTATCTTAGGCCTAATATTGTACATGTATATGCTACACTAGGCTTAGGAATGTTTAAGTTTGGTTTTGGGCTTTTTATTCGTGCCCTCGACAAGACTAATACTACAAAACATGAACATTGTTGGCTGTATTATGTTGTGGGTTGGGTGGGGTCGTTGATCCTTCTTTATGGACAACCCAACCCAAAACTCGGTAGAGTGCTTATACTTTACCAGGAGATCACCCTGGGCGCTTCTGGCTCTTTGAGAGGGGCTCAACGTCACACGTTTAGAGGATGCGGCTCCAATACTTAGCCTCGTTGTCACATGCACACACCCACTCGAGCCGCTGTGACTCCCCACTCTCTCCTTATGTGATATGATTTCCTCAATCCCCTTTGACTTATTAGTTTTCCATTCTACCCTGTCCACAGCTGTGGTTCTTGGTTCTCTCTCTCTCCTTTCCTACTTCCTGGGAAGCCTCACTAGGACAAGGGCAAACACCAGCAAATTTGAATACATTTACTGGACAAAGCACATATACAATACATACACACATATAATAATAATAATGAATCCTACACTCTATACTATTTCAGTCAGGTTGCACTCCAACACCATCAGAACTCTATCATCTGATTATCCAGTGGTATCCTATCTCCTGATTCACCACCTAATACTACCAACCTCCAAGTAGGTCAAGTCTTATAACACAATGTTGCACTATCAGCAAGAGAATACATATATATACACATACAAGGAAAACCAGTGTATGGCTGCAATAACATAAATATTAGTATAAATGTTCCTTGATATACAACAATGATCAATCGATCACCCTATTAGTCCTAGAACACATATGTATATCTCTGCAGGTAATCCAGCCTACGACTATAACTCTATACTTCAGTATAAATACTCCTTGGCACAAACATGGCAAACTGTCACTCACCTTTCACTGCGTCTTGCACGCTAATGACAACCAAACACTCTACCAACTCCCTACAAGTAATCAACCAGAACTTCCCTTCCACCTCTGGAAGTTCACCACCTTGACATCTTCAGGTTCTTCCGGGTTTATCTACCAGGATCCTCCACAGCTCTCCTGGCTGCTACACCATGAAGTTTCCTCGAACAGAACTGGAGTTTCGCCACTGGTATTACAGAAGCACGTGACACTCCTCTTCACTGCTTCTCCTCACAGCTCGAGGACCTACTCTTCACTGTGGGGCTACTCTTCCTCAGAGTACACTACTCCTTCAACAGCCTTTGAGTCTCTTCAACTACTCCTTCTCTGCTGGCTTCGAAGTTCTCAGCAACTTCTTCCAAAGACAAACCTGCAACCCATTGACACGCCAATAAAAACGTTCCCCCTTAAACACATAAACGAAATAATCCACACAATATGTTTGCACCTAACATATCTCTGATCTCTTCATACTGTGAGAGTGGACTCCCCCGTTTGGGCTGGTCCATGCTCCGCCCGGCCAGGCGGCCCTCGAGGCAGCTACCCCACCAGGAGCTGGGGTCCCTCAGTCATCTGCCAGCACTCAGAGGAGACGGACGTCGCTTCGTCCTCCAGGACGTTCCTCCCTCTTCACCGTCTTATTTGAGGCCTTTTGCCTTACTAAAACATGTCTAACTTATCAATGAACATTCGCTACTGTCGCTGGGCACACGACCAACTACATGTAATCACTATAAACTGGCTTAAAATCGTGCTTACCACAGATTGTCTAGTCGAGGGCGCTCTCCCTCTGACGGAGTCTGATCAGGGCGCTCCCACGGCCCACGATAAAGTCTCTGGGCGGCTTAACAAACTCTCCTTGCCATCCAGGACTTGAGACCTCACGTTCCCAGCTCGATTCCACAGCTGGAACGTCTGCACACTTCCTTTCTCTTGAAGGTATATCACTAGGGGTTCCTCCCTGTCAGGAGCTCACACGGAGCGCAGCTTCCCCTCACGATTTCTGGTACTAAAGTGGGGTCAGAGCCCTCCCGAAGCGAGCCTCCAGCAAATTATCCACATCTCATAACCAGTCATTTATCTATTTTCTTTTTCCCTGCCCATATTTTTAAACTCTGTAAAATTTACCCAATTATTTTTACATATGAATCTTCATGTCTGTATATCTCAGACTTCCTAGTCAGGTCAGGCTTGATAGAATAATTCTCAAAGGGGAGACTCGTTTTTCGGTTGCCTGGGATCATAACAGCTGCAACAGTATTTTTGTATGTTGGACCAAATAGCTGCTATTAGTATTATAATGTTAGAAGGATGGTTACTGGCTCCATTACCTACCAACCAACCAACCTCCCTCCCTCCAAGGATGATGAATATTCAGTACGGTATTCGAGTCATTCCACACAAGGCGTGCCCAGGTGTTCCTTCATTAAAGACATCTTTAGAGAATTAATAACACACAAAATCGTGTATTTTGTGAAGACAAGAAGAGTGCGTGTCCAGTTCATAACGAGCTGGGCGTCTCACATCCCGGCCTCTCCAATACCATCTAGTATTTTGACGAATAAAACCCATAAGGCCAAAAAACCGAGTTACTAAAAATCATAACGACTTGCAAAATTGACGTGATAACCCGTTTTCTATTCGTGAGTCCTCGGTTAGGTTAGATTCGGAGGAATTAACGTTGTGAATGGTGGAGAGGGCGGGCCGCTGACCGTGTATACCTGGCTCCTCACCCCGGCCCCTCCTACTCACCCGTCAAATTCCAATAATGCTTATTGTGGGGGACAGTAAGCCTGTAAATATAGGCCTATTGCCGTCCTTGTAGCTCGAGTTACAGCCCCGCTTCTGTGTCAGGTAAGTCCACTACAGGGTTCGTCATAGCCCGTGCTACTTGGAACTTTATTCCTTTAAGCCGAGTGTAGAAAACAACAACAACGTCCCTCGAGACCAACTACTGACCTTTACCCATGATGCAACCTACCTACAACTACCCACAACAGTTGCTAAACTACCAGGTAGCTATTCACTTCTTGACGAACCGAGGCATCAGGTGAAATGAAACGTGCCCAATCATTTCTGCCTTGCCCGATGAATGAACCCGGCTCCCTCGGTTGAGTGCATGGAGGACAGACAATTAAGCTTCATGAATCATGCACATCAACAGCTTGGTAGTTTGGCTGGAAGGGAACAACCCTAAAGTTGTTCACTAAACCCTTTGTTTCTCACTCTGTTCTCCCGATTGACACTTTGGAAAAAATAAACTTTTAATTTGTCCAGTGTCAACCAGTTTTTTCAAAGTACAAAGGGTATTAAATGCATCAACATGGGCAGCTTATGTTCTCGTGGCTGCTTATGTTCCTAAGTCATTTTATCCTGTCTCTGTGTTGGCTCGGGGTCTTGAAGTGGGTAGAATGTAATTGTGTTAACTGGTTGCCTATTGCTGGCCTTTATTTTTTGATGTGAAGCGCCTCGCTGATGTCCATTCTTCTGTTGCCGTTATACCTGTCGATTATTTCACTGAAATAATCGACATAACAGAATACTGGACATCAGCAAGGAGCTACAGCTCAAAAAATCAAGTCCAGCAATCAGTAAACACTTAACACAATTATATTCTACCTACTTCAGACCTTGTGTGTATATATTACACACAAGTTTCCCTAAATATTCAAACCCGACGGAATAACAGATCAAGGATCAAGGAAAACATTTTTCTGTGCGAGACAAACAAACAAGACCAAATTAAACAGTACTCATTAAACACAAACAAGAGCATATCGTTGATACATGCACTCAACATGGTTCATATGTGGTCTACCTCCACAGCAGCCCATTTTCTCAATTTGCCTCCTCCAAAAATACACCACCTAACTAGAAACGTACAAACCCAAGCAACCTAACCTATCAAATCCGATGCATAAAAAAAGTAATTTGTAGGCCGTTACTTGTCACAGTAGGTTACGCTACATAACATATAGGTTGCGTTTTTTACGTTGAGAGGACGAGTTGGCGCGTGTGCGCACGCAAATACATGGGAAACGTTGGTTTAAAATCCTAAACATCCCGTACATACACACAAATAATAGTCCTAACGGTAAAACACCTTCTAACGTCACTATTATACACAGACGTTTATGTTCAAATGTTAGTATTCAATACACATCAAAACAAACCATTAAACATTGGACATCAAGTAAACATCACATTTCACGTGACATCGTTAAAAAGCAATACCTTTGAGATGATCTAATGTGAGATTCTGTTACAGAAACTCTCCTGTCCTTAAGCGAAAAGAATTTCACTGATAAATGAAGGAGCAGAGCGGTCCAACACCCTCACTCCTCAGCTGCACTAGACAAACTGTTCTCCTGGTGGCTGACTCGTTTGTAATTTGCTCCAGCTGTTGCCAGAGATTACGAATATAGTTGCCAGTTGTCCGCCAGAATTATCCTGACTTGCGACTTATAATACTTTGGTGTTTATGGACTACGTGCATTATAATGTAATGTTTCGTATTTTCTGTGTATTACACCTTTAAATTACATAGATTTGTGATATAGGAGATAATTGATTCTGTAGCCACATACAAACTATTTTTTTGCTGAAAGGAAACAAGCGCTGAGAGAATTTAATGATTTCTATTCAAATGTGACGTCAACCAGTCATGTTTTTTTTTCAGGGATATTCCTGCGCGGGCCCTAAGCCTCTGGCTGGCCCACTAAGTGTTGCTTGTTTCTGTTTTACTTGGGCGGAGTATGAGTATTTATGACTCGTATGGTCGCTTCAGTAAGATTTTGCCATATGTGTTTAACAACTTCTGCTCTAATGAATCTAAGTTGAAATCATAATGGGTACTGTGTTAGATAATGTTCCTGTGGTCTGTCGGGCATTTCTCCACAGTGCTGACATTTCCTCTCATCTTCCGGAACCTGTAAGCCTATTTCCCATGCACATGGGTATCCAAGCCTGATGCGATGTAAGTACTTCTGTTCCTCTACTGCTCCCTTTCAACAAACTAAGTGGCTCGCAATTGGTTGAATTATCATGAAGATCTGACAGTCACATGGTTAATATTGTGTGTGTGTGTTTACTATTTGTGCCTGCAGAATCGAACTATTAACTCTTGGACCCCGCCTCTCTGACCAATATATTTTTCCTCTATTATGTCTACTACATATATTTCTCTCTAACACACATCTCAAAGAAGCAGCCCGTAACAGCTGTCGAACTCCCAGGTATCTCTTTACTGCTAGGTGAACAGGTACATCAGGGTGAAAGAAACTCTGCCCATTTGTTTCCGTCTCCGCCGGAAATCGAACACGAGCCATTAGGATTAAGACATTGGAGCGCTGTCCACTCAGCCGTGAGGTTCCCCTGTGTATTCACCTAATTGTATTCACCTAGTTGTGCTTGCGGGGATTGAGCTCTGCTCTTTCGGCCTGCCTCTCAACTGACAATCATTCAACTGTTACTACAGCCCGCACCGTAACTACTAATTTTTTCACACACATACACACACACACATAGAAGTGTGTGTGTGTATTTACCTGCCAGAAATTTGGAAAGCAGCTAACGTAGTCCTGATATACAAGAAAGGGGATAGACAGGAGGCACTGAATTACAGGCCAGTGTCCCTAACCTGCATACCATGCAAGCTGATGGAGCAGATTGGGCGAAGAAAGCTAGTGGAGCACCTGGAGCGAAAGAACTTTGTAACACAGCATCAACATGGGTTCAGGGATGGCAGGTCCTGCCTCACAGGGTTACTTGAATTCTACGACCAGGCGACAAAAATAAGGCAAGAAAGAGAAGGGTGGGCAGACTGCATATTTTTGGATTGTCAGAAAGCCTTTGATACAGTGCCACACAAGAGGCTAGTGAAAAAGCTGGAGATGCAGGCTGGAGTGAAAGGGAAGGTACTCCATTGGATAAAGGAGTACCAAAGCAACAGGAGACAATGAGACTGTGTGAGGGGGGTGAGGTCTCAGATTGGCGAGACGTTACGAGTGGAGTCCCGCAGGGGTCAGTCCTTGGACCTATACTGTTTCTGATATATGTAAATGATCTCCCAGAGGGTAGAGAATCGTTTCTCTCAATGTTTGCCGATGATGCAAAAATTATGAGGAGGATTGAAACTGAGGACGATAGTAGGAGGCTACAAGACGACCTAGACAGACTGAGTGAATGGTCCAACAAATGGCTGTTGAAGTTCAACCCGAGTAAATGCAAAGTAATGAAACTAGGCAGTGGAAACAGGAGGCCAGACACAGGATACAGAATAGGAGATGAAGTACTTAATGAAACGGACAGAGAGAAAGATCTAGGAGTTGATATCACACCAAACCTGTCTCCTGAAGCCCACATAAAAAGAATAACGTCTGCGGCATATGCGAGGCTGGCTAACATCAGAACAGCGTTCAGGAACCTATGTAAGGAATCATTCAGAATCTTGTACACTACATATGTACGACCAATCCTGGAGTATCTGGCCCCAGCATGGAGCCCGTACCTTGTCAAGCACAAGACGAAGCTGGAAAAAGTCCAAAGGTATGCCACTAGACTAGTCCCAGAACTAAGAGGCATGAGTTACGAGGAAAGGCTGCGGGAAATGCACCTTACGACACTGGAAGACAGAAGAGTAAGGGGAGACATGATCACAACCTCCAAAATCCTCAGAGAAATCGACCGGGTAAACAAGGATAAATTATTCAACACTGGTGGGACGCGAACAAGGGGACACAGGTGGAAACTGAGTACCCACATGAGCCACAGAGACGTTAGAAGGAACTTTTTCAGTGTCAGAGTAGTTAACGGATGGAATGCATTAGGCAGTGATGTGGTGGAGGCTGACTCTATACACAGTTTCAAATGTAGATATGATAGAGCCCAGTAGGCTCAGGAATCTGTACACCAGTTGATTGACAGTTGAGAGGCGGGACCAAAAAGCCAAAGCTCAACCCCCGCAAGCACAAATAGGTGAGTACAAATAGGTGAGTACACATCCCCAGGAAGCAGCCCGTAGCAGCTGTCTAACTCCCATGTACCTATTTACTGCTAGGTGAACAGGAGCATCAGGGTGAAAGAAACTGCATAAAATCATCAGGTCAAATGGGGGGACCCTTGACAAGCCGACGGCTTCCTGTACACGTCGTGGCCTAGTGAGACGTTGGTCCCTCAGGTAAACTGAGGAGTTTGAGTTGTTCTCCGCCACTTTGTGTGGGTCTGTATGAGCTTGACTGTGTACTCACCTAGTTGTGTTTGCGGGGGTTGAGCTCTGGCTCTTTGGTTCCGCCTCTCAACCGTCAATCAACTATTGTCCAGATTCCTGAGCCTACTGGGCTCTATCATATCTACATTTGAAACTGTGTATGGAGTCAGCCTCCATCACATCACTGCCTAATGCATTTTATCTGTTAACTACTCTGACATTGAAAAAAGATCTTTCTAACGTCCCTGTGGCTCACTTGAGTACTCAGTTTCCACCTGTGTCCCCTTGTTCACGTGCCACCCGTGTTACGGGCGGTGTGTGGGTCTACGTGACCTTCAGTTTGTGTTAGTTTGTTTGACCTCGATTACACAAGGCCTTGTGTAATCAAGGTTTCTGTAATCATTGTTTAACCTTGACTGTGTGGGGGTTTATGGCCTATACATGACCTTGAATTTGTGTCGAGTATGTGGGTCTGTATGACTAAGTATGTTGTGTTATTATAAGTAGGTCGTCCACTGCTTGCCTGATGTTTGGATGGAATAAATTGAAAATTTGTCCTTTCATGCTGCCTCAGATATATTGAATTTTATTGTTAAATGAACAATAACCAAGAGCCCCAAAGTCATGGAAGTTATTAACTGTTTGTTAAATGGTAATTTAATCTGTCCAAAAATTTCGGTAAAGTGTAATGCTTGACATGAAATAGTGTAAGTTTCTAGATGTTTGTAGAGTTGCTTAGGGTAGAAAGCTCAAGTATGATACAGAACCAATAGCATTATTCTTGTATGACTCAAAACCCATAACATTGGTCTCGTAAGACTGAGAACCAATAACAATGTCCAGTGTTCTGGCATACCCTACTCGTGTGATTCAAGACCAATAACATTGAAATTCTCTGTAATCTGTATGAATCACACATTCCCGTGAGCTGAATTAATTGGTCTAATACAAGGCCGACATGTTACAATTTCTCCTTGCAAGAGTATATCCCGCCAAACACACACCGAAACTACGACGTTGGTACAACGTTCGAACAAGTTTTAACACCTCCTAACCAGTTATAACAACCAATATAGCAAGTTGTAACTACGTTCTAATACGTCATAAACACGTTAAGCCAAGATGTAACAACTTAATTACAAGTTGTAACAAGCAGAAAATAGAGACAGTTACGGTTTGTGTTTCCAGGGAATTTGTTTTGCTCTCTCTCTCTCTCTCTCTCTCTCTCTCTCTCTCTCTCTCTCTCTCTCTCTCTCTCTCTCTCTCTCTCTCTCTCTCTCTCTCTCTCTCTCTCTCTCTCTCTCTCTCTCTCTCTCGCTCATTAAAAGTTGCTCTATTATAACATTTGAATGAACTATTTAGGAAAATCAGACGTACAGGCAGACTCCAAACACTGATTGTTGAGTGGTGGAGGCAGACTGCAAACAAACACTGATTGATTGATTCAGATCTGCCTTTGATTGTAGGAAGAGCAAGGCAAGTACAGCTGGGTAAATACTGTTTGGCAAGTACAAGTAAGCACGAAGTCTTAGGGAAGCACAAGTAGTTAAGTACACATGTACACCAACATAAACCTTGATATTATGTGACTAGAGAAGATCTGAAAGCTGTTCCATTTTCCTCGGCAATAAAATGTAGAGAAACCTCCCCAACCCTGCCTTACCTGTGGTCACGCGAGTGCCTGTCTGTCTTGTGTGTACAAGCGTCCTCTCTCTACTCCCGGCTACACTTGCTCTCTGTTATGTTGAGTCCGGTGTTATGATGTCATAAACCGCACCAGAGCTCTGACCCCTCCAGACACATATAGAAGAGGCAGGTGCCATGTCTGA
This sequence comes from Procambarus clarkii, assembly GCF_040958095.1. NCBI lineage: Eukaryota > Metazoa > Arthropoda > Malacostraca > Decapoda > Cambaridae > Procambarus > Procambarus clarkii. The sequence goes on from NC_091205.1 coordinate 32,457,866, forward strand.
TTCTTTCAGGCAGTAAACTGCCATAATGGAAACAATTTCCGGTTTTAGTAAGTTGATAAGGGTTAGGGTATTGGATGTGCTCACTTAGCGTGTGATTCACCTATCCATCTACACTCACCCATTCACCCCCCCCCCCCTGGCTCAACCATCATAATAACCCTCTCCACCCCCATTCCCCCCCTCCCCCCACCCCACACACACACGTAACCAGAAGAAGCCATTTGGCTTCGGACTCAGACTCAGGGAGGCTCTTTTAAATGCATAAGAGAATACACAAGATTACTCTACCGCCCGGACAATTCCTGCTACGTAAAGAATCTAAATTGCTCATAATCACATGAATTCGTTCTTGATTTACAATCGGGAATCCCGGGTGGGATTGAAATGGTTGGGCACGTTACCTGTCACCTAATGGATCTGCTCACCTAGCAGTAAATAGGTACCCGGGAGGTAGGTAACTGTCATGGGGTTGCATCCTAGGGAGGATCTCGATATCAGCCTAAAGAGTATATATATTCATTGGCTACCTGTCCCCAACAAAATGCATTATTGATTATTATAAGTGCAGCCTACCATGGACCTGAATACATGTTAGCGCAGAGCACCATGGACCTGTATACATGTTAGCGTAGCGAACCATGGACCTGTATATAAGTTAGCGCAGCGCACCATGGTCCTGTATACAAGCTAGCGCAGCGCATCATAGACCTGTATACATGTTAGCGTAGCGAACCATGGACCTGTATACAAGTTAGCGCAGCGCACCATGGTCCTGTATACATGTTAGCGTAGCGAACCATGGACCTGTATATATGTTAGCGCAGCGCACCATGGTCCTGTATACATGTTAGCACAGCGCACTATGGGACTGTAATACAAATATTCCTAATCCTCAGAGTTCTACAATTCTGATTTGCTAAGACAGGGTCTGGTCCCCGACGCCCTGCTGTGTGGGGGGAAGGTGTGACTATCACAGATTATCATCTCTGCATCCCACATGGCTAACTCGCTCCTTAATCATCTTCAGCACCACCCTCTATGTTCCACTTCTTAATTAAATACAGTCATCTAAGTTAACTAATTTATAATTTTAAGAAACTAATTTTTTCACTAAACGTCTGAAATTTTTCCGTGTTCCATAAGTATAACGTTTTGAGAGGTTTGAGTTACATTTTAATCGAATTATGGAATTTGCATTAGTTTCATCCTCTCTATCTACCAGACGGAGAGGGCTGAAAAACAATTTAATAAAGAACTGCTCCCGCCAGGGCTCGAACCTGGGACCTTCTGCGTGTAAAGCAGACGTGATAACCACTACACTACGAGAGCCATTGAATCACTTGATGCCTAATGTTTTATACTAGATTTGACTATATTTTTTTAATCGCTGCAGGTTGTATCTTTAACAATAATTTGGAATGTAATACGTTATACTTATATCGAGGTACCACTGATGTCAAACTTCTGACCTTCCCCAAGAAATGCGGCCAAGATGCAACCACGCAACAGTTGGCTAACTCCCGGATACCTATATACTGTTAGGTGAACAACAGTGGCATTAGGTGAAAGGTAACGTGCCCAAGAAAGGTAACGTTTCTTTCCCACCCAGGCTTCGAATCCGGAATTCCCGATTGTGAGTTGAGAATGAACTTTGAACACTTGCTTCTCAGTATCCCATAATTGACTCATAAATTAACATGAAAATTATTGAACCTTGCTGCTTCTATCTATCATAATATCATAACACCATTTATCATAATACTTTCATAATATCGTGTACCATAATGCCATCTATCATAAACTGTCCTCCACACTTCTGTGGACATATAACCCGTCCTCGACTCAAGTCCATTACACCCAGCGGTCGACCCCACAGACGCATTCATAAATTTTAACATGCTGTTCATTCAAAACGGACATTTTCCGAAATATAAATTAATATTATAATATATTAGCATATTGTGCATATATAGAAATGGTTAGGTTAGGTGTTTAGATTCTGTTGGGGATTATTTGTATTTGTAGTACGTGGGTAAAGCATTTACAGCGTTATGGTTCGAACAAAATTCGTCAGTGAAGCACTTGTTCTGGAAGTGTTCGAACGTCAACAGTTGTGAGTGTGAAAAAACGGTTTGTAAGCCGTTTTTCATTCATAAACAGGGTGTTTGGCGGGTGCATGGAATCACTTTTGGGTCTTTGTTTGGAGGACAAGCTGGGATATAAATCTTTCATTCACCTAAGCTCCTGGAGACTCAAAATGTGGATTCAAAGCGTGAGTCCGAAGCTCTATCGACTGAGCTATCGAGTAGTCTTAATAGAAGAACAGCCCGTCCCCCAAACAAAGACCAAAAAGTGGTTCTATGCACCCTTTCCCCCCCTCCCCCCACAAAACGGAGAGAAGGTCCCCCCCCCCCCATCGTGCAAGCCACGTCAACAACGACGAGTGTCCAACCACCATGCACGCCAGGCACAAGTGGGTACCTCCGCACCCCCTGGCTGTCGGGCCCGAACCTTACCTGGTTGTTAAAGATTTGGCGGGTCGTATTTCAGGGAAAATTAAGATTAAGGACCAGCCCGAAACGCTATGCATGCACGTGGCAGGTCTTTCTTTACAAGAAGGTAAGAACTCTTGTAAAGTATATATATATATATATATATATATATATATATATATATATATATATATATATATATATATATATATATATATATATATATATATATATATATATATATATATATATATATATATATATATATATATGTCGTACCTAGTTGCCAGAACTCACTTCTGAGCCTACTATGCAAGGCCCGATTTGCCTAATAAGCCAAGTTTTCATGAATTAATTGCTTTTCGACTACCTAACCTACCTAACCTAACCTAACCTAACTTTTTCGGCTACCTAACCAAACCTAACCTATAAAGATAGGTTAGGTTAGGTTAGGTAGGGTTGGTTAGGTTCGGTCATATATCTACGTTAATTTTAACTCCAATAAAAAAAAATTGACCTCTTACATAATGATATGGGTAGTTTTATCATTTCATAAGAAAAAAATTAGAGAAAATATATTAATTCGTGAAAACTTGGCTTATTAGGCAAATCGGGCCTTGCATTGTAGTCTGAAAAGTGAGTTCTGGCTACTAGGTACGACATATATATATATATATATATATATATATATATATATATATATATATATATATATATATATATATATATATATATATATATGTCGTACCTAGTAGCCAGAACGCACTTCTCAGCCTACTATGCAAGGCCCGATTTGCCTAATAAGCCAAGTTTTCATGAATTAATTGTTTTTCGACTACCTAACCTACCTAACCTAACCTAACCTAACTTTTTCGGCTACCTAACCTAACCTAATCTATAAAGATAGGTTAGGTTAGGTTAGGTAGGGTTGGTTAGGTTCGGTCATATATCTACGTTAATTTTAACTCCAATAAAAAAAATTGACCTCATACATAATAAAATGGGTAGCTTTATCATTTCATAAGAATTTTTTTTTAGAAAATATATTAATTCAGGAAAACTTGGCTTATTAGGCAAATTGGGCCTTAAATAGTAGGCCGAGAAGTGCATTCTGGCTACTAGGTACGACATATATATATATATATATATATATATATATATATATATATATATATATATATATATATATATATATATATATATATATATATATATATATATATATATATATGTCGTACCTAGTAGCCAGAACTCACTTCTCAGCCTACTATTCAAGGCCCGATTTGCCTAATAAGCCAAGTTTTCCTGAATTAATATATTTACTATAATTTTTTTCTTATGAAATGATAAAGCAACCCTTTTCTCTATGTATGAGGTCAATTTTTTTTTATTGGAGTTAAAATTAACGTAGATATATGACCGAACCTAACCAACCCTACCTAACCTAACCTAACCTTTATTTATAGGTAAGGTTAGGTTAGGTAGCCAAAAAAAGCTAGGTTAGGTTAGGTTAGGTAGGTTAGGTACACGAAAAAACATTAATTCATGAAAACTTGGCTTATTAGGCAAATCGGGCCTTGAATAGTAGGCTGAGAAGTGCGTTCTGGCTATTAGGTACGACATATATATATATATATATATATATATATATATATATATATATATATATATATATATATATATATATATATATATATATATATATATATATATATATATGTCGTACCTAGTAGCCAGAACTCACTTCTCAGCCTACTATGCAAGGCCCGATTTGCCTAATAAGCCTAGTTTTCATGAATTAATGTTTTTTCGACTACCTAACCTACCTAACCTAACCTAACCTAACGTTTTCTTCTACCTAACCTAACCTAACCTATAAAGATAGGTTAGGTTAGGTTAGGTAGGGTTGGTTAGGTTCGGTCATATATCTACATTAATTTTAACTCCAATAAAAAAAAATTGACCTCATACATAATGAAATGGGTAGCTTTATCATTTCATAAGAAAAAAATTAGAGAAAATATATTAATTCAGTAAAACTTGGCTTATTAGGCAAATCAGGCCTTGCATAGTAGGCTGAGAAGTGAGTTCTGGCTACTAGGTACGACATATTTATATATATATATATATATATATATATATATATATATGTATATATATATATATATATATATATATATATATATATATATATATATAACATATATATATATATAACATATATAACATATATATAACATATATATATATATATATATATATATATATATATATATATATATATGTTATATATATATATATATAACATATATATATATTAACTTAATATTAATATTAATATTAACGTTAATTGTTAACGATTAAATTTCCACAGGATAGTTACCAGTTGTCCTGGGGACCATTCAGGCTTGTTCGCATATATATATATTGTTACGATAATCTCCTTCAAGAGAGATTTGGCCTGCTCTTTCCTATCGTCATGTTACTTCAGTACATCTACAATATCTAGATACTACAAGCAAGTGTAGTACATATTTAGTCAACTACGTTTTGCCAGGCGCAAACGTATCACACTCGCTCTCCACCCTCCCACCTCCCTCGTCGCCGATCACCAAACTAGCATTTCCAGCTAGCCCGCTTCTGATTGGTGAATCGACGTCTGCACCACTGCACTTCTGCACCTCAGCACCATCTACCTAGCCGATGTCTGGGCCTGCACCAGCCATTGGAGTTAGAATATTCTTTGCTCTCAAGCTGAAACAACCATCTGATATACGCTCTGTCTATTAATGGATGTTCTCAGCCAGCGCTTTATTCTCAGCACCTGTTAATTTCATTTTGTCTTTATCCATTTTAGAGTAACGTCACCACTTTATTATTATATGTGATTTTTGTAATCTTTTGAGTTTGCACTGTACATAGCCAAGGAATTGTCTTATTCTTAATTTGTTTTAAATTTAATTAAAGTTTCATTGTTCATACTATGTGTTTTGCCTTACTTTACCACAGGACACAACAGCTATGCAGTCATTTTTTGTTCTTAAATGCGATAGGCATTGACACCAGCCATTGGGAGGTCTGCCGAACACCTACACTTCTTTTTTCCATCACATTTAATGGAGGCCTGTCCAAGGAGCCTCACTCAGGTACTAGTACTAAAACATCAATTTGTGGTAAGTGTACTTGGCTTTGATACAGTTGCTTTTCAATATTTTCATTACTTTTAATATTTATATTGTGCTGTGTATTTTGTGCTTTCCGAGGGTAGCATAATGTGAGTGTTGGATAACTGTGGATTACGTGGTGACTGGAGGCCTCAGTCATTCTCTTAATTGGTCATCCCTCCTATGTTATTACTCATGTATTCCACCTTTTTTGCCCCTAGGATATTTCCCAAATTACAGCAGATCATCATTTTTGGTACCCTGGTACTTCGGTTTGTCTTCCTGCCAAAGCACTCTATCTTCTGCAATCCGACCACAGGAGGATACAGAGGGTCATATTTCCTCTAGCACGGACTACGCTGTTGAGTTGGGACCTCAAAAGCAGTTCTCGTCACCAGTTGACACTCGCACCCCAATACGTCGGTCAGAGATGATGATATTTACTCAGGTAGGGAATTAGTCTCTTTTTTTTTAGAGCACAAGGAACGCTAATTCTGTAAGTATCATATAATTAGAGTAGGAAAACCCCTTGCTTCTGTCCTATAGAGACTCTGCAAGGTATCCCTACATTCTTGGACTGTTCACTTTTGAAACAATTACAAGTTTCATTTGTTTTCGAAACTATCGGTTTCATTTATTTAGTAGGATTTTCTTGCCTTTATTCTCTAACATTGAGTACCGGGTACAAGATTTCCTGCGATTTTGATTGACTAATCATTTGCCAATTTAATATTAACGTTAATTGTTAACGATTAAATTTCCACAGGATAGTTACCAGTTGCCACGTCATCCTGTTATTGACACTTACAATATCACCAGTATATTCGTTGTACACTTATTTGCTATTTCAAAATGTTTCGTCTCTCAGCATTTCGTAACGATCCAGCAAGTGAAGTTGGGAACTTAAGTCGTGCCAGGAGGACCGAATTACAAACTCTTGCACACGAGTATCAACTAGATGCTCCCCCTGGAGCCAACAAAAATGACTTACACAATCTTATCTTGGAATACCTCTTAGAAGAAGGAATTATAGACTCTGAAGCACACGAAAACTATTCTATTGCAGATAAACATGCTCTGGCAGCTATGAAGTTGAAGCTCGAACTAGCGAAAATCGAGCGGGAACAACTGCAAGAACAAGCTGCATATGAGAAAGAAGCTCTACAACGAAGAGAACGAGAGGCTGCCCTAAAGAAAGAGGAGGCTGCCCTAAAGAAAGAAGAACAGGAACGCGAGGCGACCCTAAGAGAACGTGAGGCTGCCCTACAGCGTGAGCGGGAGAGAGAACTGCTTGAAGCAAGATAACTTCACCTGGAGATGCAACGTGAGCACAATAAACAGCAAGCTGAGAGTGTTTTAGCATGTCGTCGACAAGAACTCACCTTGGAAACTACACACCACACTCAGCGCCAACAAGCTACCGCTAGTCTTCCCGTAAGCTTCAATGTCTCCCATGCAAGTAAGTTAATGCCACCATTCGTTGAGACAGAGATCGATGTGTTTTTCAGCACTTTTGATACCCTAGCTAAAAAACTTAGCTGGCCTGAAGATCAATGGTCAACCCTTCTCAGAGTGCATCTCACAGGTAGAGCTGCGGTTACTCTCAGTACATTAGCGTCTGAGAATGACTACCAGACCCTGAAGCAAGCAGTTTTAGATGCCTACCTTCTCTCCACCGATAGCTACAGACGAAAATTCCGTGATTATCTAAAGGCAAGTACCACCACCTTTTTAGAAATTGGCAATACAAAGAAAAGATATTTCATGAAATGGCTGGAAGCAGCACATGTCTCAACATTTTCAGGACTCGTCAACCTCATTCTAGTTGAGGAATTCTTTAGACGTGCTCACCCTTCCATCCGTTTATATTTAGCAGACAAAGAAGAAACCGACTACATCAGATGTGCGAAGTCGGTTGACACCTACAGCCTCATACACCGGCTAACAACAGACCCACCTTCCAGTAAGAAGTCTTGGTATAGTTATGACAAAGTGAGTACCGATCAAGCGACCTCCCAATTGCATAGTAAGTATTGCAAGCTGTATGGACATACCATAGATAAATGTGGAAAAGCTCAATACAAAGGCTATAGTGAAACTCCTAAACCTAAACCGACTCCTCCAAAGTCCGGTAAGCCTGTGATGAATGTTGGTGTTCCTGTTAATGATCTTTCTCTCTTCAGCAAACACCTGTATCCTGGAACTGTCTCTGCCAACAGTACAGATTCGGAGGGACGTTTCAAATTGAAGATCTTGAGGGACACAGCGGCTCTTCAGTCAATAATATTGAAATCGGATGTGCCTAACATCACCTACACCGGGAAAACCGTCCTTATCACTGACCTCACTGCTACCACTCCGTATCCACTCGCCAGAGTCCACCTGGATTGTCCTTTCGTGACCGGTGAAGTCCAAGTCGCCATCAGTGAAAAGCCTTTTCCCATGTCTGGAGTGCAACTTCTCCTGGGCAATGACTTGGCCGAAGATCTGCAACCTTTCAACCTGTTCATCATGGACAAACCCCAGGTATGTGACTCTGTAGTGGACAACCCCATCTTAAAGTATGTTCCAGCAGAGGTTCAAGAAAGTGATAAAGTTTCCCCTCCGGTTTTGGTGACTACCCGTGCACAAGCTGCACGCTCGCAACCAGCTGACTCTACTGCAACCGCTGTCCCTAAAGACCATCAGAACCTACCACAGAATCTTACTATGTTGGAGTTCCGTAAGTTACCGAGGGAGGATCCTTCATTAACACCATTATTCTTCCAGGCTGAGACTCAACCTGACATTATCCCTGGGTTCTTCCTAGAGAATCAGTTGCTCTACCGCAGGTACAGACCCAGTAAGCTGACGGAGGATGACGATTGGGCAAATGTCGAGCAACTAGTGGTTCCCACCAGCCTACGGCCCGATATTCTACACCTGGCCCATAGAGCACTTTCTCACTATGGTTTTAACAAAACCTGTCACGGAATCAGACAAGACTACTACTGGCCAGGTATGGTTAAAGACGTCAAAAGTTACGTGCAACAGTGTCATATATGTCAGATGGCAGAGAAACGTAACATCCCGATTCCCAAAGCTCCTTTAATTCCCATCCTGGTGCCTGCAGACCCTTTCCACAGACTCATCATTGACTGTGTTGGTCCTTTACCCCGGACCAGTTCTGGCAACGCTTATATACTAACCATCCTGTGTCCAACCACCAGATTCCCCATAGCAGTTCCTGTAAAGAACATTACGGCTGCTACGGTGGTAAAACAACTATTGAAGATCTTTAACCAATACGGATTTCCAAGGGAGGTTCAAAGTGACTGTGGCACCAACTTCACCAGTGATCTCTTCAAGAAGACGCTGGAAGAGTTCAACATCACTCAAGTATTGTCCAGCCCCTATCATCCTGCTTCACAGGGTTCTCTTGAACGTAGTCACCAAACGATTAAATCACTCCTAAAGAAATTTTGCAATGAAGCCATGAAAGACTGGGATAAACAACTTGACTTCATCATGTGTTGTGACGGGAAAGTGTTGGACTGTAGATGTTCGGCAGTCCTCCAGTGGCAGGTGTCAATGCCTGGTCACACTTACAAAAAAAAAAGATAGACTGCTTGCCTGTTGTCTGTGGTAAGTGAGAGGGAGTAACACGTAAAACACGAAGTATGAACAATGAAGCTTTAATATATTTACTTTAAACATAAATGAAAAAAAGACAAATCTCGGGTAAATGAATAGTGCAATTAAATAACAAAGACAAATGCAAAAACACAATAGATTAAATAGTATAATGGTGAAATGGTGCTGAGAATATTGGCTATGGCTGAGACCTCCCTTAGTATACAAAAGCCAGAGAGCTTAGTATGCCAGAGAGAGATGTCAACTCTAAGAGCACAAAGAATATTCTGAAGTTGATGGCTGGTCAGGCTCAGACGTCGACTCAGGTAGATGGCGCTGAGGTGCAGTGTGCAGGTGCGCGGTCGGCGAGTCACCAATGAGGAGCAGGCAGGCTGGGATGGGTAGTTGGCTGGTTGACGACGAGCCGGCGTGGAGGGTGTGTAGAGTAGGGGAGGTTTTAGGGTACGTTTTGCCTCCTGGTCAAAATGTTTTGTGCTACCGGTGGAGGTATCTTGAATGTAGCATCTTATACTTGTAGACTTGACGTAACTTTAGGTAGGGAAGAGCAGGCTCAATCTGTCTTGAAAGAGATTATCGTCAGAACTCTCCTCTGAAGCCTGCGGTTCCGGGTGAAGTTACGTCTTCAGGTGGTAGAGTGGTAGGTGGAGATGCCTCAACCTCATAGACTCTGGAGAGGGCGTCTGCTATGATGTTGTCAGAACCCTTGATGTAGAGATCTCCAGGTTGAAATTCTGCAGATATAAAGCCCATCGTAGAAGCCGTTGATTGTTGAATTGGGCTTGTTGCAGGAAGCATAGGGGATTGTGGTCCGAGTAGATGGTGGTAGACCGAGCATCTTGCAGGTACGATTCGAAGTGCTGCAAGTTCAGGACGATGGAGAGTTGCTCCCTTTCGATCGTGCTGTAGTTCCTTGTAGCTGTAGTAGCTAACAGGTAGAATCTCCTCGCCTCGTTGTTGCATCAGGACACCCCCGCTGCCGGTACCACTGGCGTCGACATGGAGGATGAAAGGCTTCGTGATATCTGGCTAGGCGAGAATAGGATTAGAACATGGCAAAGGAGCACTATTATAGTCCTGTAAATTGGGATGAAGATCAGGTAGGATTTCCGATTTGGAAAGCACCAACTCAGTGTTAGTGCTTTCGGGAGAAGCAGGGAAGGTTTCACTGTGGAGGTATGGACCTTTAAATGTGGAGACTGATACCAACACAGTGGGGGGAATACTTTGATACTGCTTCAGGAGGTTGACGTGGCACAACTGGGTCTTCCGCCGCCTATCTGGAGTCTCAAGAACGTAGTTGTGGTTGTTTCTGCACTCCTTGATGCGGTATGGTCCTGAAAACTTATTTTGCAATGGAGAATCTGGGATAGGAAAATATGCCAACACGAAGTCTCCTGGTTTAAATTTCCTTAATTTGCTGCTTTGCTCAAAATGAATCTTCATCCTCTCCTGGGCTTTCAATAGATTGTCATTAGCAAATTTACGTACTCTCTCTAGAATGTGTTTTAAGTTTTGAAGAAACTGGGCACATTCTGAAGGTCACTGAAAGTGGCTTTTCGTAGAGAGTCTTTGAAAGCTTTGAGAGGAGTACGGCACTTACGTCCGTAGAGCGTCTCATAAGGAGATACTCCTAGAGACTCATCGGGGAGACTTCTGAAAATGCACATAATGAGATCAAGTTGTTTATCCCAGTCCTTCAAGGTGTCATTGCAGAATTTCTTTAGGAGTGCTTTAATAGTCTGATGACTACGTTTAAGAGAACCCTGTGAAGCAGGATGATAGGGGCTGGACAATACCTGTGTGATGTTGAACTCCTCCAGTGTCTTCATGAAGAGATCACTGGTGAAGTTGGTGCCACAGTCGCTTTGAACCTCTCTTGGAAATCCATACTGGGTGAAGATCTTCAATAGGTGTTTCACCACAGTAGCAGCCGTAATGTTCTTTACTGGAACTGCTATGGTGAATCTGGTGGTAGGACACATGATAGTTAATATATAGGCGTTGCCAGAACTGGTCCGGGGTAAAGGACCAACACAGTCTATGATGAGTCTGTGGAAAGGTTCCGCAGGCACCTGGATGGGTTTTAGTGGAGCCTGGGGAATAGAGATGTTAGGTTTACCTGCCATCTGACATGTATGACACTGTTGTACGTACTTTTTAACGTCTTTTACCATACCTGGCCAGTAGTAATCTTGTCTAATTCCGTGGTAGGTTTTGTTAAAACCAGAGTGAGAAAGAGCTCCGTGGACCAGGTGTAGAATATCGGGCCGTATGCTGGTGGGAATCACTAGTTGTTCGACATTGGCCCAATCGTCATCCTCCTTCAGCTTACTGGGTCTGTATCTGCGGTAGAGCAACTGATTCTCTAGAAAGAACCCAGGGATACTGTCAGGTTGAGTCTCAGCCTGGAAGAATAATGGTGTTAATGATTGATCTTCCCTCTGTAACTTACGGAACTCCAAACTGGTAAGATTAGGAGGTAGATTCTGAGGGTCTTGAGGGACAGCGGTAGAAGTAGAATCAGCTGGTTGCGGGCGTGCACCTTTTGCACAGGTGGTCACCAAAACCGGAGGAGAAACTTTATCACTTTCTTGGACCTCTGCTGGAACATATTCAAAGATGGGATTATCCATTACAGAGGTACACACCTGGGGTTTGTCCGTGATGATCAGGTTGGACGGTTGCAGATCTTCTGCCAAGTCGTTGCCCAGGAGAAGTTGCACTCCAGGATGGGAAAAGGCTTTTCACTGATGGCGACTTGGACTTCACTGGTCACGAAAGGACAATCCAGGTGTACTCTGGCGAGTGGATATGGAGTGGTAGCAGTGAGGTCAGTGATAAGGACTGTTTCCCCGGTATAGGTGATGTTAGGCACAGCCGATTTCAATATAATTGACTGAAGAGCCGCTGTGTCCTTCAAGATCTTCAATTTGAAACGTCTCTCCAAATCTGTACCGTTGGTTGAGACAGTTCCAGGATACAGGTGTTTACTGAAGAGAGAAATATCATTAACATGAACACCAACATTCATCACAGGCTTACCGGACTTAGGAGGAGTCTGTTTAGGTTTAGTAGATTCATTGCTCTTGTATTGAGCCTTCACACATCTATCTATGGTATGTCCATAGAGTTTGCAATACTTACAATACAATTGTGAGCTCGCTTGATCTGTACTCACTTTACCGTAACTGTACCAAGACTTCTTACTGGGAGGTGGTGATGGTGTCAGCCGATGGATGAGGCTGTAGGTGTCAGCCGACTTCGCACATTTGATGTAATCGGTTTCTTCTTTATCTGCTACATATAAACGGACGGAAGGGGGAACACGTCTCAAGAATTCCTCAACTAGCATGAGGTTGACGAGTTCTGCAAATGTAGAGACATGTGCTACTTCCAGCCATTTCATGAAATATCTTTTCTTGGTATTGGCAAATTCTAGAAAGGTGGTGGTACTTGCCTTAAGATGATCACGGAATTTTCGTCTGTAGCTTTCGGTGGAGAGAAGGTAGGCGTCCAACACTGCTTGCTTCAGGGTCTGGTAGTCATTCTCAGACGCTAAGGTACTGAGAGTAACTGCAGCTCTACCTGTAAGATGCACTCTGAGAAGGGTGGACCATTGGTCAGCAGGCCAGCTAAGTTGATTAGCTCGGGTCTCAAAGGTGGTAAAAAAGACATCAATCTCTGTCTCAACGAATGGTGGCATTAACTTACTTGCATGGGAGACATTGAAACTTACTGGAAGACTGACGGTAGCTTGCTGGCGTTGAATGAGGTGTGTAGTTTCCAACGTGAGTTCTCGTTGACGACATTCTATAACCATATCCGCTTGTTGTTTGTCATGCTCGCGTTGTATCTCCAGGTGGTGTTGTTTTGCTTCAAGCTGTACTCGCTCACGCTCACGGAGTATTGTAGTCTCACGTTCCTTGAGGGCCACCTCAAGGAACGTGAGGTGGCCCGTTCTTGTTCTTGTTCTTCTTTCCTGATTGCAGCTTCTTTTTTCCTCATTTGTAGAGCTTCTTTCGCCAGGGTAGCCTCTCTTTCTCTCATGTGGATAGCTTCTTGCTGCTGCTCCCTCTCAAGTTTTGCAAGTTCTAGTTTGATTTTCATAGTTGCCAATTCATGTTTATCTGCAACAGAATATGTTTCGTGAGTTTCAGAGTCAATTGTCCCTTCATCTAAGAGGTGATCCATAATTAGGTTATGTAATTCATTTTTGTTGGCTCCATGGGGGACATCTAGTTGATACTCGTGTGCAAGAGTTTGTAATTCAGTCCTCTTGGCACGACATAAGGTCCCTATTTCACCTGCTGGATCGTTACGGAAAGGTTGGAGACGAAACATGGTGAAAGATAGCAAATAAATGTACAACGAATATAGTTGTGATATGGTAAATGTCAGAAACAGGATAACGTGGCCACTGGTAACTATCCTGTGGAATTTTAATCTTTAACAATTAACGAAATTATAGGATGGTAAATGATTAGTCAATCAAAGTTGCAGGAAATCTTGTACCCGGTACTCAATTTAAGAGAATAAGGGCAAGAAAATCCTACTAAATAAATGAAACTGAGTTTCTAAAACAAATGAAACATAATTGCTCCAAAAGTGAATTAGGTAGTCCAAGAATGTAGGCATACCTTGCCGAGTCTCTATAGGACATAAGCAAGGGTTTCCCACTAAATTAATATGATACTTACAGAATTAGCGAACTTTGTGCTCTGTAAAAAGAAAGCTAATTCCCTACCTAAGTAAATATCATCATCTCTGACCGACGTGTAGGGGTGCGAGTGTCAACTGGTGACGAGAACTGCTGCTGAGATCCCAACTCAGCAACGTAGTCCGTGCTAGAGGAACTATGGCCCTCTTATCCTCCTTTGGTCGGATTGCAGAAGATAGGGTGCTTTAACCCGAAGACAAACCAAAGTACCAGGGTACCACAATGATGATCTGCCGATAATATGAGAAATATCCTAGGGACAAAAGGTGGTAAACACGAGTAATAACACAGAGGGAGAGATGACCAATTAAGAGAATGACTGAGGCCTACAGTCACCACATAATCCAAAGTTATCCCACACTCACCATATGCACAATACACACAGCACCATACAAATATAAAAATTAATGATAATATTGAAAAGCAACTTTAGCAAAGCAAAGTACGCTTACCACAAATTGACGTTCTGGTACTAGTACCTGAGTGAAGCTCCGTGGACAGGCCCCCACTAAATGTGACGGGAAAGTGTTGGAGTATAGATGTTCGGCAGTCCTCCAATGGCAGGTGTCAATGCCTGGTCACACTTACAAAAAAAAGATAGACTGCTTGCCTGTTGTCTGTGGTAAGTTAGAGGGAGGAACACGTAAAACACAAAGTATGAATAATGAAACTTTAATATATTTACTTTAAACATAAATGAAAATAAAGACAAATCTCGGGTAAATGACAGGTGCAATAAAATGACAAAGATAAATGCAAAAACACAATAGATTAAGTAATATAATGGTGAAATGGTGCTGAGAATATTGGCTTTAGCCGAGACCTCCCTTAGTATACGAAAGCCAGAGAGCTTAGTATGACAGAGAGAGAGGTCAACTCTAAGAGCACAAAGAATATTATGAACTTGATGGCTGGTCAGGCTCAGACGTCGACTCAGGTAGATGGCGCTGAGGTGCAGTGTGCATGTGCGCAGTCGGCGAGTCACCAATCAGGAGCAGGCAGGCAGGGATGGGTAGTTTGCTAGTTGATGACGAGCCGGCATGGAGGGTTTGTGGAATAGGGGGGGGGGTTCTTGGGTACATTTTGCCTCCTGGTCAAAATGTTTTGTGCTACCGGTGACGTATCTTGAATGTAGCATCTTATACTTGTAGAATTGACGTAACTTTATGTAGGGAAGAGCAGGCTCAATCTCTCTAGAAAGAGATTATCGTCACAATAAATATATATTAAAAAGATAAAAACTAAGCACTACCTAATTAACTCCCTGTAACCTACTTACCCCTAAATGTCTACCCATGTCTGATATTTTAAACAGTGATGTTTGTCGACCAGTTTAGTTAGTTTAGTTCATTTCTTATGCACCCTATACCCATCTTGTGTCACATATATTTATATATATATATATATATATATATATATATATATATATATATATATATATATATATATGCGAACAAGCCTGAATGGTCCCCAGGACAATATGCAACTGAAAACTCACACCCCAGAAGTGACTCGAACCCATACTCCCAGAAGCAACGCAACTGGTATGTACAAGACGCCTTAATCCACTTGACCATCACGACCGGACATAATGAGGTGATAGCCGAGGCTATTTGAACCACCCCACCGCCGGCACTCGGATAGTAATCTTGGGCATAGCATTTTACCAAATCACCTCATTCTTTGGGGCACACGTGAGGAACACAAATGCGAACAAGCCTGAATGGTCCCCAGGACAATATGCAACTGAAAACTCACACCCCAGAAGTGACTCGAACCCATACTCCCAGAAGCAACGCAACTGGTATGTACAAGACGCCTTAATCCACTTGACCATCACGACCGGACATAATGAGGTGATAGCCTCATTATGTCATTTGGGGTGGTTCAAATAGCCTCGGCTATCACCTCATTATGTCCGGTCGTGATGGTCAAGTGGATTAAGGCGTCTTGTACATACCAGTTGCGTTGCTTCTGGGAGTATGGGTTCGAGTCACTTCTGGGGTGTGAGTTTTCAGTTGCATATTGTCCTGGGGACCATTCAGGCTTGTTCGCATTTGTGTTCCTCACGTGTGCCCCAAAGAATGAGGTGATTTGGTAAAATGCTATGCCCAAGATTACTATCCGAGTGCCGGCGGTGGGGTGGTTCAAATAGCCTCGGCTATCACCTCATTATGTCAGGTCGTGATGGTCAAGTGGATTAAGGCGTCTTGTACATACCAGTTGCGTTGCTTCTGGGAGTATGGGTTCGAGTCACTTCTGGGGTGTGAGTTTTCAGTTGCATATTATCCTGGGGACCATTCAGGCTTGTTCGCATTTGTGTTCCTCACGTGTGCCCCAAAGAATGAGGTGATTTGGTAAAATGCTATGCCCAAGATTACTATCCGAGTGCCGGCGGTGGGGTGGTTCAAATAGCCTCGGCTATCACCTCATTATGTCCAGTCGTGATGGTCAAGTGGATTAAGGCGTCTTGTACATACCAGTTGCGTTGCTTCTGGGAGTATGGGTTCGAGTCACTTCTGGGGTGTGAGTTTTCAGTTGCATATTGTCCTGGGGACCATTCAGGCTTGTTCGCATTTGTGTTCCTCACGTGTGCCCCAAAGAATGAGGTGATTTGGTAAAATGCTATGCCCAAGATTACTATCCGAGTGCCGGCGGTGGGGTGGTTCAAATAGCCTCGGCTATCACCTCATTATGTCCGGTCGTGATGGTCAAGTGGATTAAGGCGTCTTGTACATACCAGTTGCGTTGCTTCTGGGAGTATGGGTTCGAGTCACTTCTGGGGTGTGAGTTTTCAGTTGCATATTGTCCTGGGGACTATTCAGGCTTGTTCGCATTTGTGTTCCTCACGTGTGCCCCAAAGAATGAGGTGATTTGGTAAAATGCTATGCCCAAGATTACTATCCGAGTGCCGGCGGTGGGGTGGTTCAAATAGCCTCGGCTATCACCTCATTATGTCCGGTCGTGATGGTCAAGTGGATTAAGGCGTCTTGTACATACCAGTTGCGTTGCTTCTGGGAGTATGGGTTCGAGTCACTTCTGGGGTGTGAGTTTTCAGTTGCATATTGTCCTGGGGACCATTCAGGCTTGTTCGCATTTGTGTTCCTCACGTGTGCCCCAAAGAATGAGGTGATTTGGTAAAATGCTATGCCCAAGATTACTATCCGAGTGCCGGCGGTGGGGTGGTTCAAATAGCCTCGGCTATCACCTCATTATGTCCGGTCGTGATGGTCAAGTGGATTAAGGCGTCTTGTACATACCAGTTGCGTTGCTTCTGGGAGTATGGGTTCGAGTCACTTCTGGGGTGTGAGTTTTCAGTTGCATATTGTCCTGGGGACCATTCAGGCTTGTTCGCATTTGTGTTCCTCACGTGTGCCCCAAAGAATGAGGTGATTTGGTAAAATGCTATGCCCAAGATTACTATCTGAGTGCCGGCGGTGGGGTGGTTCAAATAGCCTCAGCTATCACCTCATTATGTCCGGTCGTGATGGTCAAGTGGATTAAGGCGTCTTGTACATACAAGTTGCGTTGCTTCTGGAAGTATGGGTTCGAGTCACTTCTGGGGTGTGAGTTTTCAGTTGCATATTGTCCTGGGGACCATTCAGGCTTGTTCGCATTTGTGTTCCTCACGTGTGCCCCAAAGAATGAGGTGATTTGGTAAAATGCTATGCCCAAGATTACTATCCGAGTGCCGGCGGTGGGGTGGTTCAAATAGCCTCGGCTATCACCTCATTATGTCCGGTCGTGATGGTCAAGTGGATTAAGGCGTCTTGTACATACCAGTTGCGTTGCTTCTGGGAGTATGGGTTCGAGTCACTTCTGGGGTGTGAGTTTTCAGTTGGATATTGTCCTGGGGACCATTCAGGCTTGTTCGCATTTGTGTTCCTCACGTGTGCCCCAAAGAATGAGGTGATTTGGTAAAATGCTATGCCCAAGATTACTATCCGAGTGCCGGCGGTGGGGTGGTTCAAATAGCCTCGGCTATCACCTCATTATGTCCGGTCGTGATGGTCAAGTGGATTAAGGCGTCTTGTACATACCAGTTGCGTTGCTTCTGGGAGTATGGGTTCGAGTCACTTCTGGGGTGTGAGTTTTCAGTTGCATATTGTCCTGGGGACCATTCAGGCTTGTTCGCATTTGTGTTCCTCACGTGTGCCCCAAAGAATGAGGTGATTTGGTAAAATGCTATGCCCAAGATTACTATCCGAGTGCCGGCGGTGGGGTGGTTCAAATAGCCTCGGCTATCACCTCATTATGTCAGGTCGTGATGGTCAAGTGGATTAAGGCGTCTTGTACATACCAGTTGCGTTGCTTCTGGGAGTATGGGTTCGAGTCACTTCTGGGGTGTGAGTTTTCAGTTGGATATTGTCCTGGGGACCATTCAGGCTTGTTCGCATTTGTGTTCCTCACGTGTGCCCCAAAGAATGAGGTGATTTGGTAAAATGCTATGCCCAAGATTACTATCCGAGTGCCGGCGGTGGGGTGGTTCAAATAGCCTCGGCTATCACCTCATTATGTCCGGTCGTGATGGTCAAGTGGATTAAGGCGTCTTGTACATACCAGTTGCGTTGCTTCTGGGAGTATGGGTTCGAGTCACTTCTGGGGTGTGAGTTTTCAGTTGCATATTGTCCTGGGGACCATTCAGGCTTGTTCGCATTTGTGTTCCTCACGTGTGCCCCAAAGAATGAGGTGATTTGGTAAAATGCTATGCCCAAGATTACTATCCGAGTGCCGGCGGTGGGGTGGTTCAAATAGCCTCGGCTATCACCTCATTATGTCAGGTCCTGATGGTCAAGTGGATTAAGGCGTCTTGTACATACCAGTTGCGTTGCTTCTGGGAGTATGGGTTCGAGTCACTTCTGGGGTGTGAGTTTTCAGTTGCATATTGTCCTGGGGACCATTCAGGCTTGTTCGCATTTGTGTTCCTCACGTGTGCCCCAAAGAATGAGGTGATTTGGTAAAATGCTATGCCCAAGATTACTATCCGAGTGCCGGCGGTGGGGTGGTTCAAATAGCCTCGGCTATCACCTCATTATGTCCGGTCGTGATGGTCAAGTGGATTAAGGCGTCTTGTACATACCAGTTGCGTTGCTTCTGGGAGTATGGGTTCGAGTCACTTCTGGGGTGTGAGTTTTCAGTTGCATATTGTCCTGGGGACCATTCAGGCTTGTTCGCATTTGTGTTCCTCACGTGTGCCCCAAAGAATGAGGTGATTTGGTAAAATGCTATGCCCAAGATTACTATCCGAGTGCCGGCGGTGGGGTGGTTCAAATAGCCTCGGCTATCACCTCATTATGTCCGGTCGTGATGGTCAAGTGGATTAAGGCGTCTTGTACATACCAGTTGCGTTGCTTCTGGGAGTATGGGTTCGAGTCACTTCTGGGGTGTGAGTTTTCAGTTGCATATTGTCCTGGGGACTATTCAGGCTTGTTCGCATTTGTGTTCCTCACGTGTGCCCCAAAGAATGAGGTGATTTGGTAAAATGCTATGCCCAAGATTACTATCCGAGTGCCGGCGGTGGGGTGGTTCAAATAGCCTCGGCTATCACCTCATTATGTCCGGTCGTGATGGTCAAGTGGATTAAGGCGTCTTGTACATACCAGTTGCGTTGCTTCTGGGAGTATGGGTTCGAGTCACTTCTGGGGTGTGAGTTTTCAGTTGCATATTGTCCTGGGGACCATTCAGGCTTGTTCGCATTTGTGTTCCTCACGTGTGCCCCAAAGAATGAGGTGATTTGGTAAAATGCTATGCCCAAGATTACTATCCGAGTGCCGGCGGTGGGGTGGTTCAAATAGCCTCGGCTATCACCTCATTATGTCCGGTCGTGATGGTCTAGTGGATTAAGGCGTCTTGTACATACCAGTTGCGTTGCTTCTGGGAGTATGGGTTCGAGTCACTTCTGGGGTGTGAGTTTTCAGTTGCATATTGTCCTGGGGACCATTCAGGCTTGTTCGCATTTGTGTTCCTCACGTGTGCCCCAAAGAATGAGGTGATTTGGTAAAATGCTATGCCCAAGATTACTATCTGAGTGCCGGCGGTGGGGTGGTTCAAATAGCCTCAGCTATCACCTCATTATGTCCGGTCGTGATGGTCAAGTGGATTAAGGCGTCTTGTACATACCAGTTGCGTTGCTTCTGGAAGTATGGGTTCGAGTCACTTCTGGGGTGTGAGTTTTCAGTTGCATATTGTCCTGGGGACCATTCAGGCTTGTTCGCATTTGTGTTCCTCACATGTGCCCCAAAGAATGAGGTGATTTGGTAAAATGCTATGCCCAAGATTACTATCCGAGTGCCGGCGGTGGGGTGGTTCAAATAGCCTCGGCTATCACCTCATTATGTCCGGTCGTGATGGTCAAGTGGATTAAGGCGTCTTGTACATACCAGTTGCGTTGCTTCTGGGAGTATGGGTTCGAGTCACTTCTGGGGTGTGAGTTTTCAGTTGGATATTGTCCTGGGGACCATTCAGGCTTGTTCGTATTTGTGTTCCTCACGTGTGCCCCAAAGAATGAGGTGATTTGGTAAAATGCTATGCCCAAGATTACTATCCGAGTGCCGGCGGTGCGGTGGTTCAAATAGCCTCGGCTATCACCTCATTATGTCCGGTCGTGATGGTCAAGTGGATTAAGGCGTCTTGTACATACCAGTTGCGTTGCTTCTGGGAGTATGGGTTCGAGTCACTTCTGGGGTGTGAGTTTTCAGTTGCATATTGTCCTGGGGACCATTCAGGCTTGTTCACATTTGTGTTCCTCACGTGTGCCCCAAAGAATGAGGTGATTTGGTAAAATGCTATGCCCAAGATTACTATCCGAGTGCCGGCGGTGGGGTGGTTCAAATAGCCTCGGCTATCACCTCATTATGTCCGGTCGTGTTGGTCAAGTGGATTAAGGCGTCTTGTACATACCAGTTGCGTTGCTTCTGGGAGTATGGGTTCGAGTCACTTCTGGGGTGTGAGTTTTCAGTTATATATATATATATATATATATATATATATATATATATATATATATATATATATATATATATATATATATATATATATATATATATATATATGCCATACCTAGTAGCCAGAACGTACTTCTCAGCCTACTATGCAAGGCCCAATTTGCCTAATAAGCCAAGTTTTCATGAATTAATTGTTTTTCGACTACCCAACCTACCTAACCTAACCTAACTTTTTTCAGCTACCTAACTTAACCTAACCTATAAAGATAGGTTAGGTTAGGTTAGGTACTGTTAGTTAGATTCGGTCATATATTTACGTTAATTTTAACTGAAATAAAAAAAATTGACCTCATACATAATGAAATGGTTAGCTTTATCATTTCATAAGAAAAAAATTAGAGAAAGTATATTAATTCAGGAAAACTTTGCTTATTAGGCAAATCGGGCCTTGCATAGCAGGCCGAGTACGACGTTCTGGCTACTAGGTACAACATATATATATATATATATATATATATATATATATATATATATATATATATATATATATATATATATATATATATATATATATATATATAAATATATATATATATATATATATATATATATTAAAAAGATAAAAACTTAGATAAAAACTAAGCACTACCTAATTTACTCCCTGTAACCTACCTTACCCCTAAATGTCAATCCATGTCTGCTATTTTAAACAGTGCTGTTTGTCGACCAGTTTAGTTAGTTTAGTTCATTTATTATGCACCCTATACTCATCTTGTGTCTCATATATATATATATATATATATATATATATATATATATATATATATATATATATATATATATATATATATATATATATATATATATATATATATATATATATATAATTAAAAAAAAGTAAGATTAATACTTCTAACACGAATTTTCTCAATATTTCTTATGTTTCTTTTCACTGTTGATGGTAATTGAAAAATCAAATCTCCAAAATTCATTTTTATTTCTAGGCTGACGCGACACTTGAACGCGTTTCGTAATAACTTATTACATTTTCAAAGACTTTTAGTTTACACACACACAACTATAACCTGCAAACACTAAACAGAGTTCTTACTACGCTATGATCTTGCTTCTACTTCTGAAACTTCATCTTGCACCTACCACTATTCATCTATCTGGCATAGGGTGCACTGCGTCGTGGCTCCTCCACTCTGCCCCTCACTGCCGTTCGCTCATCCACTGAGCTTACTTTATTCACGTTTCTGTGTGGAGGGAGTGCAGTGTGCAGCCTCTTCACCGTCCCAGGCGTTTGTACTGCTGCTCCTCGCCACTCCTCCACACGCATCATCAGGCTTAGTCAGAGGTCCTCGTCGGGGTTTTCCACGACCTCCGACGACCTCTCTGCACTCTCGCGCTCGTTGTCGCCGTTTCCCCTGGCGAAGTCGGCTTTCTCTTTACCATCTGGAGCGACTGATACCTCACCTGGCAGGGTTGTACCGCTGCTTGAAACACAGGCACTCCTGGCCCAATCGGGTTGTATCCTGCCTCCTCCGAGGTCATTACCCAGTACCATCTGTACATGCTCTAGGGGTAACTTAGGGGCTACAGCTACAATAGCTTTCTCAACTCCGCAGTCGGCAATCAGCTGTACTTCGTGAATTGGCAACCTGTATTCCTCCCCCACACCGCGTATCCTCACCACTCCCACGGGTGAATCATTAAATTCCCTGGGGAGAATACTCCTGGTCACCATACATATGTCAGCACCCGTATCTCGAAGAACGGCAACCTCCACCGGGTCTGACTTTCCAAACTTCACGTTGTCCCCGAAAACGAAGGGATGTTCACCCAACTTCATTTCCCAACCATTCACGTTGGGTCCACTATAATATGGGGTGTGAACAAGCACTCTCTCCTCTTCCAACATTAGTACTATATTCCTTTGGTGCTCCTCACACTCGCGGGCATAATGTCCTCTCACACCACAGTTGAAGCATCGGCTGCCTCCCCTGGGCGGCCACTCGCCAGTCCCCCTGGCGGTACCACTTGCAGACGTCCCCTGGGTCCTCCTTGGACTCCCTGTCGTCGTGTCCGGGGCTGCAGCACTTGCTCTCGAACCAGGTCCACTGCTCACAGCTTGGGGCTTCCTTCCCGCATCCCTTGAGCTCTTGAACCGGGTTACTTCATTGGGCACACTACTCTTGGGAGAGTCCCCACCCGTCCTCGCTCCTCCTGAACTCCCAAAGTTCCCTCCCGACCTGGGGTAAGGCGAGTGTCTGGGCGGCCCCTCCCTCCTGAGATGTAGTGCCTCCTCCAGCATGTCGGCTCGGTCCGCTGCAGCCTTCAGGTCCTTAATACCTGCTTCTCTCACCCTTACTCGCAACTCAGGATGGAGCACTGACATAAACTTCTCCATCACTATCAGTCGTTTAACATCCGCCGACTCCGCTTCCTCCGCTTTCAACCATCGTAGGAATTTCCATTCCATATCCCTGGCGATCTCGGTGTAAGACTTCCCCGACGCTCTTGTACACTCTCTGAACCGCTTCCGGTACATCTCCGGAGTCAGCCGGATTGAGTGGAGCACCGCATTCTTAATTGCGTCGTAACTAGTACACTCCTCTAGGTCCAGCATGTTGTAGGCTTCCCGGGCCTCACCGGTCAACCTGCCCTGGACCAGAGCAGCCCAATCATCTTCCGGCCACTCCTTCAGAGTCGCTATTCGTTCAAAGTGTTCGAAGAAAGCCTCAGCTTCTTGTGGTTCAAACGTAGGTCAGTCACGTTCCCTTACCTTGAGGTCATCCCGCCGTGCAGGTAGTGAGGGCAGACCACGCTCAATGCGACGCAATTCGACTTCTTTCTTTGCCTTTATCTCCTCCAGTAGCAGTTGTCTCTCTCCTTCTTCTCGCCGCATTTGTGCTTCTTTTCCTCTCGCCGCAGCTGGGCTTCCAGTTGCATCTTCATTATTTCCAGTTGTAGGCTCCTCTTACTACAGCTGGACTTTCCACTGCTCCCATGTTCACTGTGAACTCTCTCCACACTGGTAGGCGCTTGGGGTGGCTCTAGTCGGGACGGTTCACCTTGCGAAGGCTCTTCTTGGGACGGCTCTCCTTGAGATGGCTGCTCTCCCGTCGCCTCCTCTCGAGCTGTGAGCTGTGCCATGATCTCTATCCTTCGCTCCGCAACCTTAGTCGTCCTCAACCTGATCCCAAAGGGGTTTACCACTTGTTGGAGCTGGGCCTTGGTACACTCTTCCAAAAATTCTCTCGTCCCTTGTGTCAATAAATTTCTTTATTTTGTCCTCCTCCATCTCTATATCATCGAGCATACACGACAGCACAGACAAGTTAGTAGGCACTAATTTCACCGTTTCAGTCCCTTAGCTGGTTGGGTAACAGTACCACTGAATTCACTGGCCACACTGTATTAGTACCCTGGCAACACTTGTCATGAAATTTGGGCCACACTGTAGCTTGATTACCATACCATGGCAACACTGTAGCCTGATCCACGCTTCCAGGCAAAGTTTCCAGTTCTTGGCTACCGTGGCTTGAATCCTGGCAAGGTCGCCAGTTCTTGTCACGAGGGGGTAGGCCGGGGCTCTGCTAGCACTCAGCTGCTAGGGGCTCAAAAGGCCGAATACTCAGCCCCTCCGACTCCCGGGATTCACCGGAGTCTCCTTGGTCACACAGGAGAGGACCAACAATGCCTACGACCGCAGATCTTTGCTTCCACCACAAAAGGGGGAGTGCCACTGATTCACCCTGGAAGCCCTTCAGTCAAACACGGGGAAACTGCTGTTAACAGTTCCAGCCTAGACCCGTGGAGGAGTGAAAGAAGATTCGATCAGGCTTACCTTATAACAATAACCTCCCTGAGTCTTGCCTGCCAGACAAAAAGGTTGCAGGAACTCCTTTCCCGCCTGTCTTCTTTATCTTCTTCTTAACAAGGTCGCCAGCTGGGTTATTATAACTGCACCCCAGCGATGCAGTTCAGTGGGTGTATTATATATTGTTTGTTGCCAGAAGGTTGCTACTCCCATAGATCTGCTATTAGACTGTCGGCCCAGGGTACTCTCTCAAGAAGGTTTGTGTGGCTTTACCTCTCTCTAGCCACTACGTTACTAGTTGCCACCATTCAGGCACTGATACTGATCGGATGGCTAAGGGTACACTTCTATATAAGTCTGTACTGTTTTTACCACTCTCCAGGCAATAAGAACTTTTATAGAGAACGTGGTGTTCCCTAGGTGGTACTATGATAACCTTCGTGTATGCTCATAGAGAAATATTATAATGGAGGCACACTTAAACACAATGATAAAATGTGTGACTTTACTGACACAAATTACATGAACACACATACAATCACAAGTAATACATGAATATGAAAATAAGGATAATAAATCTGGAGATCGTCAGCAACTCTTCTTCCACGACCTCCAACACTCCTTCAACTGGGCAGAAAGACAGGAGTCACACACTCTCTCACAGGAGGGCTTCTTCACCACGTCGGCACCTCTTCTTCACTGTCCTGCCGTCCATACACACTGTCTTCTCCAACAGTCTTGGACACAAGCTGCCCTGCAGCCTATTCTACTACTAAAGTATTAATGTCCTATTGCCACATACATAAGTAAATATTGTGGCCTAACTAGCCTACTCACACAAGGGGTAATGGAAGGGAAAGTGATCTACCTTTACATTCCTGGCTCACGACGCCTGTCCCTCGATGGTGTGAGGTTCCCATGCTTCCCGAGTCGCGATCCTTGACGATCCAGGAACGTTCCACAGGTCCTCAGGTGTCATGAAGCCTTTGCGTCATCGCCGTTCCAATCCCTGAGATTCAGCTATCCCAATCCTGGTTCTTCAATGGGCACTGAGCTAATCACTATTTCACACACTCGCCCCTTCCTCAAGGCGTTGCTCCTTGTCCTAGGAACGGTGTCCCTAGAAACAATTTTAGGTTGCCACAACGTATCTGGAAAGTATGGGCAACGTTTGTTTTCACGCATTAGATGCGTAATTTTGTGTGGCTGTAAATAAGTTTCTGAAACGTATTGCACGAAACGTTGGCAAAAAAAAAATTGAAACCTTGTGGCAACCTTAAATGTTTCATAAACGTAGTTTTTTATTGTTGTTATTTATATAAATATAAAAATATAAAAGTATATTTCTACACTTAGTAAAAAGAAACACGGTCATAATAAAGGTTAATTCGTCATTTTTATTCATATTCTTCGGAAGAGGTCGAGGAGGAAGGAGGAAGAATTCCAGGTAAGAGGATGAGGTCGAGGAGGAAGGAGGAGGATATCAAGGAGGAAGGAGGAGGTCGAGGCGGAAGGAGGATGAGGTAGAGGAGGAAGTTAAAGAGGAGACTGAGGAGGAGAAGGGCGAGGAGAAGGGAGGAGGAGGAGTAGGGCGAGGAGGAATGAGGGCGAGGAAGAATGAGGGCGAGGAGGAAGGAGGAGAGCGAGGAGGAAGGAGGAGGAGGGCGAGGAGGAAGGAGGAGTAGGGCGAGGAGGAAGGAGCAGGAGGAAGGAGGAGGAGAACAAGGAGGAGGAGGGCGAGGAGAAAGGAGAAGGAGAGCGAGTAGGAAGGAGGAGGCTGCATGATGAAGGAGGAGGAGGAGTAGGGCGAGGAGGAAGAAGATGACGAGCTAGGAGAGCGAGGAGGAAGGTGGAGGAGGGCGAGGAGGAAGGAGGAGTAGTAGGGCGAGGAGGGAGAGGGAGAAGGCGGCGGGTGAGGAGTAAGGAGGAGGGCGAGAAGGAAGGAGGAGGGCGAGGAGGGAGGACGAGGAGGGCGAAGAGGAAGGAGGAGAGCGAGGAGGGCGAGGAGGAAGGAATAGGAGGGCGAGAAGGAAGGAATAGGAGGTCGAGGAGGAAGGAGGAGGAGAAGGAGAGCGAGAAGGAAGGAGGAAGAGATCTAGGTAAGAGGGTGAAGTCGAGGAGAAAGGAAGAGGTCGAGGAGGAAGTAGGAAGGAGGAGGGGGAGGAGGAGGAGGTAAGGAGGAGGGCGAGGAGGAAGGACGAGGAGGAATGAGGAGGCAAGCGAGGAGGAAGGAGGAAGAGGAGGAGAGCGAGGAGGAAGGAGGAAGAGGGCTAGGAAGGAGGAGGAACGAAGAGGGCGAGAAGGAAGGAATAGGAGGTCGAGGAGGAAGGAGGAGGAGGAGGAGGGCGAGGAGGAAGGAGAGGGATATTCTTTTGTAATTCTTTTGTGCATTAATTGTGTTCCTAGGGTGTTATTAGTAAATTTGAAGTTCAGAGTAGCAAGAAATATTTGTTTTTCCAGCTGTTAAGGACTTGCACAATAGAACATTTTTTATATTTCTCCAAACCTTACAATGAAGTTTGTTTTCAGTATTGAAATTTGTAATTTACAATAGCATGTTGACAATTAAATGTTATTCACATATACCTGTGTCTAATTTGTTTACAGTTTGTTTTAGTGATTTTTTTTTTTTTAGAAATAGTAATTACACTTTCAAGTTTTTATAATCTAACTAGCTGTACCCGACCACATGTTGCTGTAGCTCAGCAACGCATGTGCTTTGCTGAGCCACAGCAACCTTCCCCTGACTCCCAATCCCCCCCCCACCACTCCCCTCCCCCCTGTTTCGTTCCTTCGTCCTCCCAACCATTCCTCACACACCCGTCCTTTGTCCTCCCAACCATTCCCCACTTCCCCGTCCCCTCGTATTCCCAACCATTTTTCCCCCGCCCCCGTTCCTTTGTCCTCCCCCACCCACCCCCATTCCTCCATTCCCTGGTCCTCCTAACCACCCCCTTGTCCTCCCCACCATCTCCCACTCACCCATCCCCTCATTCTCCCTGTAACGGGGGGTGGGGGAAATAGCTCTATCTTGTCCATTATTCCACCCCCCAGTTAACTAACGAGGCCGGGGGAAACAGCTCTCTCTAGTCCGTTATCCCGTCCTCAGTTAGCTAACTATTCTAGAGCACCCTCCAGAGTTCCTAAGGCAACCTCTCTCGTTCAACACCTTGTAGCCTAGGTATTTGACTACCTAGGTGCTACGACTACAAGGCGCCGTAACTGGATCAGCTACCCGAAACTCTAGACAGAACTCTAGAATACTTTTCACTGCCACAAACGTATAAGAGAAAACGAAAGGAAAGAAATGAATAGTGGAGTAATTAGTGAGGGTTTGGGGTGAGAGGTAGGGAGGTGGGAGGAGCGAGGAGGGTCATTAGTTGAAAGTGAGAGTTTAGAGAGGGGTGGAGGGAGAGGTGTAGATAGGTAGAAGTAGAAGAGTAGATAGTAGAAGTAGAAATAGGAAATAGTAGAAGACGAAATGCTGCCGCCATCCATTCATGATCATTACATACAAGACAAGGAATGGAACTTGTCTGTATCACAAAATTCTCAAAAGATGTTATCAAGGTCATTTTTAGTATGTCCCATCTTTCATGTACTCAGTAAAATCAGGGAACCAATAATCCCAGAGGCTTTCTCACCTCAACTCAACTCTAGGGGACACAAAGGCAATTTAAATAATAAATTCAATTATATTTCACATACTAAGTATCATAATTTAAGCAATGTTCAAGATCTATATATGTAAAGTGAGTCATCCTCCAAGAATCTGAGACCACTACAACTGACTGCCCCTGATCATGACACAACACTTGTAAAACACGACCAAGTCACCTTAATGTTCAACTCACCAAGTGTCTGCCTATAGCTGGATAGAGGGGGGGGGGGTCTATAGTTGAGCAGAGACTGTCCCGCCCTGCCGGCTGACAGCCTCCCTGCTAGGGCCGTCTTCTCTGCTCTGCTGACTGCCGTTCTGTCTGTCTTGTTAATGCTCTCGAATCGATAGCTCTCCGAGTATATATTGGGGAACCTAGTAACTAACTCCGCCCACAAGTAGATAGCCTCCGGCTCTCTACCAAGCCACTCCTTAAACGTTGGCATGTTTGAAGGCTACCAGGCTCCAATTATAAGATTAGTAGAAGTAAGGTGAAATTCTCATGATTTGACCTCAGGTCACTTGGGGTCATTAACTCTTAGAGGTGTGACTTTCCGGTGGACAAACTGGCGCCTTCTCAAATTCTTGTCTCTGACTCATGTACTCTATGTATGTATTAAATACAAATAAACCAAACACTTTTACAGTGTTACATCCCTACCATTCCCCCCTTTCCCCATCCCCTCGTCCTCCCCACCATCCCCCACTCCCCTGTCCCCTTGTCCTCACCACCATTCTCCATCCCCCTGTCCCCTCGTCCCCATCATCCCCAACTACCGCTTCCTCTCGTCCTTCCCATCATTACCCCCCTCCCCTGTCCCCCTCGTCCTCCCCACCATCACCCATTCCCGTCCCCCCTCATCCTCCCCACAATTCTCCATTCACCTGTCCCCTCATCCCGACCATCCCAACTCCCCCTTCCCCTCGTCCTCCCCATCACTACCTCCTCCTCTGTCCCCTCGTCCTCCCCCATCATCCCCCATTCCCGTCCCCTCATCCTCTTCACCATTCCTCGCTCCCTCGTCCGACGCATTCCCAAATGATCTGATGTTCCCATCATTGAAATATAATAAAAACAGTTAAAAACTAAATGAAAAACAATGAAACAATAAAAAATTAAACTATACTCACGAAATGAACGGTATGGTAAACAACACAGCTTATTTCCAAGGCAATGTCACACCAAATAACGAAATCAAAACTGAAAATA
>NC_091205.1:32490009-32502509 GCF_040958095.1 Procambarus clarkii
TTAAATAGACTGTCTTTATCTACCCTATCAATTCCCTTCAAAATCTTGAATGTGGTGATCATGTCCCACCTAACTCTTCTGTTTTCCAGTGAAGTGAGGTTTAATTCCCGTAGTCTCTCCTCGTAGCTCATACCTCTCAGCTAGGGTACTAGTCTGGTGGCAAACCTTTGAACCTTTTCCAGTTTAGTCTTATCCTTGACTAGATATGGATTCCATGCTGGGGCTGCATACTCCAGGATTGGCCTGACATATGTGGTATACAAAGTTCTGAATGATTCTTTACACAAGTTTCTGAATGCTGTTCGTATGTTGGCCAGCCTGGCATATGCCGCTGATGATATCCTCTTGATATGTGCTGCAGGAGACAGGTCTGGCGTGATATCAACCCCCAAGTCTTTTTCCTTCTCTGACTCCTGAAGAATTTCCTCTCCCAGATGATACCTAGTATCTGGCCTCCTGCTCCCTACACCTATCTTCATTACATTACATTTGGTTGGGTTAAACTCTAACAACCATTTGTTCGACCATTCCTTCAGCTAGTCTAGGTCTTCTTGAAGCCTCAAACAGTCCTCATCTGTTCTAATACTTCTCATAATTTTAGCATTGTCCACAAACATCGAGAGAAATGAATCGATACCCTCCGGGAGATCATTTACATATATCAGAAACAAGATAGGACCGAGTACAGAGCCCTGTGGGACTCCACTGGTGACTTCACGCCAATCGGAGGTCTCACCCCTCACCATAACTCTCTGCTTCCTATTGCTTAGATACTCCCTTATCCACTGGAGCACCTTACCAGCTACACCTGCCTGTCTCTCCAGCTTATGTACCAGCCTCTTATGCGGTACTGTGTCAAAGGTTTTCTGACAATCCAAGAAAATGCAGTCCGCCCAGCCTCTCTTTCTTGCTTAATCTTTGTCACCTGATCGTAGAATTCTATCAAGCCTGTAAGGCAAGATTTACCCTCCCTGAACCCATGTTGGCGATATGTCACGAAGTCCCTTCTCTCCAGATGTGTTACCAGGTTTTTTCTCACGATCTTCTCCATCACCTTGCATGGTATACAAGTCAAGGACACTGGCCTGTAGTTCAGTGCCTCTTGCCTGTCGCCCTTTTTGTATATTGGAACCACATTCGCCGTCTTCCATATTTCTGGTAGGTCTCCCATCTCCAGTGACTTACTATACACTATGGAGAGTGGCAAGCAAAGTGCCTCTGCACACTCTTTCAGTACCCCTGGTGAGATCCCATCTGGACCAACAGCCTTTCTAACATCCAGATCCAGCAGGTGTCTCTTGACCTCCTCTCTCGTAATTTCGAACTCTTCCAAGGCCGCCTGGTTTACCTCCATTTCTCCTAGCACAGTGACCTCACCTTGTTCTATAGTGAAGACCTCCTGGAACCTCTTGTTGAGTTCTTCACACACCTCTCTGTCCTTCTCTGTATACCTGTCCTCGCCTGTTCGAAGTTTCCATACCTGTTCTTTCACTGTTGTTTTCCTTCTGATGTGACTGTGGAGTAGCTTTGGTTCGGTCTTGGCTTTGTTTGCTATATCATTTTCAAAACTTTTCTCTGCTTCTCTTCTCACCCTGACGTACTCATTCCTGGTTCTCTGGTATCTCTCTCTGCTTTCTGGTGTTCTGTTATTCGGCAAGTTCTTCCACGCCCTTTTGTTCAGTTTCTTCGCTTCCATACATGCCCTATTATACCATGGATTCTTCTGTTGCTTCTCGGATTTTTCCCTTTGGGCCGGTGTTAAGGCCCTATTGGGTCGCAACTGGGTTCTATCTCTGATGTTAGTAGAGCTTGGGTATCCGGCCTCAAGCTAGTAGTGGCTTTCAAGGGGTGTGCTCCCTAATGCAAGTAAATTAAAGGGGAAGGGATAAAACTGCTCTCTATTAAGTATATATTAGCACCACCACCATAAATAAATATATAAACAGTTTCACACTTATTATTACTACACTTATTTACAATCACTTGTCTTCCTCCGAAGACTCAAGACGTTCACGGTGCTCAAGACGAGTGGTCCTGGTTCTCTTGTGGCCTCACGATGAATCTTTGATTCCCTCGACGAGTCTACCCCGGCCACAAGCCAGCCAAATCACAGTCCCACTGGGTGCACAGTCGTGGAGGCCGTCAACCACAAATCCAGCTTGTAGCTGGCAGGTTCCAATTAGTTCCGCAGGTTAGGCCAACGTCGTGGAGGCCTTCAACCACAAATCCAGCCTGTAGCTGGCAGGTTCCAATCAGTTCCGCAGGTTAGGCCACTCCACGACCGATACTGGGGTTGCGAGCCCTAGGCAGGAGCCTCGTGTGACTTCACAGATCACTCTCCTCACCACAACACCCCAGTGACTAGTCTTCTCCTCCAGTCAGCCCCGGGTACAACAAATCCTCAACTGCCACGTCACAGGCAGGCTAACACAACAGTGTTCATCCGGGGGGTGACTCAACTTCTGCAGCTTACACTTGGAGATTCTACGGCTGCCTTGGGTAAACTGATCCAACTTCCATTACAGCAGTCCCAGGTCGACTCTGTAATCAGACACGTTACACTCTGGGGCACCTCACTTACAGGCTTAGACACAAACGCCCACCTATCCACTCCATAGATGGCGTTGCTGTCTAAGCGTCACCTCACCAGAGGTCAGCAGCGGCTACGTCACGAGCTGATTAGGACGGGAAACTAGCCCTTGTGGCCAGTATATCTCGTCCTCACTAGATGGCGTCGTCCATTTGGAGGGGGTTTCGGGAGCTGACCCACAATGGCGCGGTCGTCACTGCTCCGTGCTCGGACGCTGGGCTCGGGTCCGTAACACCTCCCTACCAAAAAGAATTTGGTTTGGGTTTCTAAAAGAAAAAAAACAAACCAAATTAGTACGTGGGTATAACTCCACACGGACTCACGTACATTATAAACCGGAATGGCGAGGATGTCTTGTCCACAGAACTGTACTACTGGGGAACTCTGGCACAACGGAAACTTGCAGATAGAAGGCAATGACCTGCCTGATGTAATCTTCCACACTTCCACTGCGATTTCAAGCAGGGGCATAATCTCACGTGCCTCGAGTAAGATTGATATAGACACGATCTGGGGCAACTCGACACTTCCCTGTGTCGTGGCACTGATGATGGCTGGTCGCAGACGGCATTTCTGGTACCGGTCCGGTAGTCCTTCAGGGAGACGGGAACCTGGAATACAGGGGTCTGATAATTTAGAGTGACAGCGACAGTGGGTAAGTCAGTACTTACAGCATCCACCTCTACTAGGTCCACACCTAGTTCTAACAGAGCTGTTCGTACATCGATGGTGTCCGCTCTACCACCGTCAGGTCGACCAACGTTCCACATAATGCTACCTCCAGGCTCGGCAATCATGCAGGGGTGTCAACCTGTCGGAAACAGTCACTCATAATATCACCTCTCGTACCTCCTGTATCTACCATCACCTTCCAGGTCCCTTCTTCGACTGCACTACTCACAGTGCACGTCTCCAATCCCTGGGGTCTCTTCGCAATGTTCAAGGGACCCACCATCCGTCGGGTCGTCCACTGGTCCTTACTGAGAACACACATAAGAATAAAACAAAATACCGCTAAGAGACCTATGGCCAACAGAGGGATAAGCTTCCTGAGCCTGTAATGTCCATAACCGGCTATATCCATTAGCCTGGTTTGGACCGAAGAGGGCACTAGAACTTTCGTACATACCTCACATACCTCCGACGTCTGGGGAATCTCTGGCCGGTTCAATGAACGCTGTATCTTGCCATACCGCAAGTAGTCATCCGCCTTCGCTCCAGACTCTGGGGTATCCGTGGGTGTCCGTACACGAGGCCTTTCTTCTTGCTCAGTCGCTTCTGCCACCGTAACCGCATGTTCTTCGTCGGGAGAAGAATCAGGAGACTCTGCTAAAATGCTGTCGATCTGCGGGTGAGAGGAAGGATTAAACATATTTAATTCCGGGTCTGTCTGTACCTGTACAATACCACTGCCTGCTGTTACCTCAAACTTTGCTGTTCCGGCTGACTCGTCCACAACCTTGGGATGATTGTTGCTCCAATCTGTCACCAAGTCGTTGGCTAGTACCACGTCAATCCCAGCTATAGGTAGGGTATCGACTACTCCCAACGCACATGTGCCGCTGAAGTAAGGCGAGTCGAGATGTATCGCCATTAAGGGGGCTACATACTGCGTCCTAGGAAACCCAACCAGGACAACCTTTGGTCTCCTATCCACACTCACTCCCTCGGGTAACGAGTTTTTCACGATCAGGGACTGGGCTGCTCCACTATCTCTGAGCACTACAACTGATCTACCAGTATGATCACTCGTTACATACCCGCTTGAAGTGTGAGGGGAAAACAATCTTGGTCCTTCCTGACTAGTCATAGACTGGCTTCCTACTGGTGGTGTCACACAGCTCATCAACATCACCTCCCTACGAGCGCCGCTACCTCTTCTGCCTCGGCACATAGCAGCTACATGCCTTTTCTGCCCACAAGTCCAGAACACCATATTCCTCCTCGGACTCCGGTGTTTCAGACTGCTAGGACTGGTCCTTCGAGGGCTACTTGGGGGCGTCTTCTTAGCGCTTTGTGGGACGGGGGTCTCCTCTTCGTCATGACGAGGTTTGTCAAACCGGCGTGGGTAATTCCTTAGGACATACTTAGCAGAAGGCCTATGCGTTAGGATGTACTCTTCAGCCATGGTGGCTGCCGCACTCAAGGTCTCCACCTGTTGCTCTTCTAAGTACGTCTTCAGGTCTCCAGACAAACAGTCCTTGAAGTCCTCTAACAGTATGAGTTGCTCGAGGTCTTCTTTGGTCTCCATCTTCCGAGAGGCACACCATTCCTGGAAAAGTCGCTCCTTGATGGTGGCGAATTCAGTGAAAGTGTGCTCTGAGGTCTTTTTCAGGTTCCTGAACTTCTGCCTGTAAGCCTCAGGTACCAATTGGTACGCCATGAGCACTACCTTCTTCACCTTTTCGTAATCGCCGGAGTCATCAAGGGACAACGTGGAGTAGGCGATTTGGGCCTTCCCAGTCAAGACGGACTGTATCATGATGGCCCAATTCTCCTTTGGCCACTCCAAAGAGGCTGCGACTTTCTCGAAGGCTGCGAAGAACTTCGACACTTCCTTCTCGTTGAATTTTGGGACCATTTTGATGTTCCTCACCGGATCGAAAATACTTCTTTCCATTCTTTGCCTCCGACCACCGCCTAATCTCAATACTTCTAGCTCATGTTGTCTCTCCTTTTCTTTTTCTTCTCTCTCTCACTCTTCTCTTTCTCGTTTCTCTTCTCTTTCTCGTTTCTCTTTTCTTTCTCGCTCTTCTCTTTCTCGCTTCTCTTCCCTTTCTCGCTCTTCTCTTTCTCTTTCTCGTTCTTCTCTTTCTCGCTCTTCTCTTCTTTCTTCTCTTTCTAATTCTAAACGCCCATCGCCAATTCTTTATCTTTCATCTCCATTTCTTTATCTTTTAATTCTCGTTCTATTTCTAATTTCTTCCATTCTATCTCACGATTTATTTCCAAGGCACGCATTTTGACAGTTAGCAAGCTTATATTCAGCTCACCTACATCGCTGTCAATGTCACTGCCTTTATCTTCCTTTTCAGTGGAAGCCATTTCCTCACCTCCTTTTGTACTTTGTGCCTCACCTTCCTGTTTTTCTTCGGCCTTCAAATGCCGGTGAACCTTTGACAAGATCTCCACACGGGAATCACTGGCACGTATCTTTATCTCCAGGTAGGCACTTACCAGTACAAGTTCCTGTTTTCCCAGATATTTTAAACTGGCAAGACAGTCCTCCCTGTTCAGAAAAGCCTGAACATCGTCCAGATCGTCGATGGTCGCTTTTTCTGCCATTGTCACTGAGATGGAGCACTAGCACTTATCACGCCGCTTTCCCTTTAGCACTTAACGCACCAAGCACTGTTCTACGTCAATATTGCACTTTATCGCACCAAACACTGCACTTGCCAATATTGCACGTAATTACACCGGGCACTGCACTACACAATATTGCACTTAATCACAGCAAGCACCTCGCTCTACAATATTGCACTGAATCACACCGAGAACCGCACTACACAGTATTGCACTTAATCACAGCGAGCACTTCGCTCTACAATATTGCATTGAATCACACTGAGCACCGCACTGGACGTATAACGTCCTAATAGTCACACACAGGGGGAATTATTTACAGGGATTGCGCCACTTCACCACCCCTGTCAAACATACTTGACAAGGGATCGGATCCCACTGGGGATGCCAATTATGTTACGGCCCTCTAGGGTCGCAACTGGGTTCTTTCTCTGATGTTAGTAGTGCTTGGGTATCCGGCCCCAAGCTAGTAGTGGCTTTCAAGGGGTGTGCTCCGTAACGCAAGTAAATTATAGGGGAAGGGATAAAACTGCTCTCTATTAAGTATATATTAGCACCACCACCATAAATAAATATATAAACAGTCTCACACTTGTTATTACTACACTTATTTACAATCACTTGTCTTCCTCCGAAGACTCAAGACGTTCACGGTGCTCAAGACGAGTGGTCCTGGTTCTCTTGTGGCCTCACGATGAATTCTTTGATTCCCTCGACGAGTCTACCCCGGCCACACGCCAGCCAAATCACAGTCCCACTGGGTGCACAGTCATGGAGGCCGTCAACCACAAATCCAGCTTGTAGCTGGCAGGTTCCAATCAGTTCTGCAGGTTAGGCCACCGTCGAGGAGGCCTTCAACCACAAATCCAGCCTGTAGCTGGCAGGTTCCAATCAGTTCCGCAGGTTAGGCCACTCTACGACCGATACTAGGGTTGCGAGCCCTAGGCAGGAGCCTCGTGTGACTTCACAGATCACTCTCCTCACCACAACACCCCAGTGACTAGTCTTCTCCTCCAGTCATCCCCGGGTACAACAAATCCTCAACTGCCACATCACAGGCAGGCTAACACAACAGTGTTCATCCGGGGGTGACTCAACTTCTGCAGCTTACACTTGGAGATTCTACGGCTGCCTTGGGTAGACTGATCCAACTTCCATTACAGCAGTCCCAGGTCGACTCTGTAATCAGACACGTTACACTCTGGGGCACCTCACTTACAGGCTTAGACACAAACGCCCACCTATCCACTCCATAGATGGCGTTGCTGTCTAAGCGTCACCTCACCAGAGGTCAGCAGCGGCTACGTCACGAGCTGATTAGGACGGGAAACAGCCCTTGTGGCCAGTATCTCGTCCTCACTAGATGGCGTCATCCATTTGGAGGGGGTTTCGGGAGCTGACCCACAGATGGCGCGGTCGTCACTGCTCCGTACTCGGACACTGGGCTCGGGTCCGTAACAGCCGGGATGAACCTGTTTACTGCCTCCTGACACTTTTGGGTAACATAGTCCATCATACCCTGTACAGACTTATCTCTGAGGTCTGTGTCCCAAGGTATTTCACTTAGGAAACTTCTCATCTGTTCATAATTTCCCTTTCGGTATGCCAGCCTTTTGATTCCTAGTTCTTTTTTGGGGGGATAAGTCCTAGCTCTACCAGGTACTCAAAGTTTAATACACTGTGGTCACTCATTCCCAAGGGCGCTTCCATCTTAACTTCCCTTATATCCCACTCATTTAGGGTAAATATCAAATCAAGCATTGCTGGTTCATCTTCTCCTCTCATTCTTGTTGGTTCTTTGATGTGCTGGCTTAGAAAGTTTCTTGTTGCCATGTCCAGCAGCTTAGCTCTCCATGTTTCTGGTCCTCCATGCGGGTCTCTGTTCTTCCAATTTATCTTCCCATGGTTGAGTCTCCATAATTAGTAGTCCAGATCCATTCCTGCTAGCAACAGAAGCTGCTCTTTCTATTATGTTAATGGTGGCCATGTTGTTTCTATCATATTCCTGTCTAGGTCTTCTGTCATTTGGTGGTGGATTATATATGACTACGACTATAATTTTTTTTTCCTCCATTTGTTACAGTACCTGCTATGTAGTCACTGAAACCTTCACAGCCCTGAATATCCATCCTCAAAATCCCAGCCTTTTCTTACCAGCAGACTACACCACCCCCTCCTCTTCCTTCCCTCTCTTTCCTCATGACATAATAGTCCTGTGGGAACACTGCATTTGTTATCGTTTTCGTGATCTTTGTTTCTGTGAGGGCTATTATGTCTGGGTTTTCCTCTAGTACCAGTTCTCCAAGCTCATTTGCTTTATTTGTAATTCCATCTATATTAGTGTACATCGCTTTGAGGCTCACTTTCTTCTGTCTCTTCTCAAATCGCCTCCTTGGTGAGTGTTCTGCTGGTGGGGGAGGCTGTTCCATGGGTGTGAGGACCTGTGAGGTGGATAACAGGGTCTCAGAGGATACTGGGATGAGGGGCGGGGGATCCAGTGAAGGGGAGGGACAGGGAGGGTATGGGGTGAAAGGGGAGGGAGGACGGGAAGGAAAGGGGGGGAGGGAGGACTTGGGAGGAGGGGAGGGGTAGAAGGGTGGGGATTGGGTGTGGGGGGAGGGATTCGGCTGAACATTTGAGTGGGGGCAGGGAGGGTTTGGGGTAGGGGGGTTTTCTATGCAGAGGGGGGCGGGGTTGTCCTCCCTTCTGGTGTTACTGGGTAGCTGGTTGTGGGTTCCCCCCTCGCCTCTGGGGGTGTTGTGTTGGGAGCTGTGACTTCCTGGTTTTCCCCTCTCGCCCTGCGCCTCTTCCTTGCTTCTGCCGCCACGGCTCTCTCCTCCCTTGTCATGTCTCTCTGGAGGAATACATTTTTGAATTTTCCCATGTTTTTCAGGGAGCTCTTCCTTATAGGATCTTCTCCTTTGTGCTCTCGTTTGCAAACACTATCTTTATCATTCGGTCTCGGTCTTTGTTGTACCAGCCTAGCCTGAAAACCTTCTCAATGCTATGCTCAGCCCCTTCCATGTCTAGTGCCTTTAGTATTTCATTCACTGCTGCTTTGTCCTTGTCATTCCACTCTGTCCTATTAGAGCCTTCCTGCTCTTTAATACCCACAGCAACCACTGATCTGTTCCTTTCCAGCAGTTGGCTAGTGGAGCGTGCTGCCTCCTGTGAGGTGGCTGCTTTCATGGCCACCTCCATCACTGCAGTCATTACTTCAGAGTTATTCTTTTTTAGTATTTCCGCAAATGTTGCTTTTATTGTGGCATTCTCATCCAAAAAACTATTACCACCTTCTCCCTGGATGGTTTTCTGATTCTTATCCAGCCTCATACCATTCTCTTTGAGGGCTCTAATCTCCTAATTTGCTGCTGTCAGCTCTCTTTTCAGGTTGCTTATTTCGTTCTTCATTTCCTGCATCATTTCTTGCATCTCACTCTTGATGTCCTCCAGAAACTGGGTGAACATTTCCTTCATTTCGTCACCTTGGCTCTTCCCTGCTCCCCTGGTACCTCTGGCTGCCATGCTTGACCCTGTTCCTATAGTTGTGCTGTGATAGGATTTGTCAGGAGGGCAGAGCGGGATGGGGGAGGGGGAGAGAGAGGAAGAGAGAGAGAAAGAGAGAGAGAGAAAGGGAGTGATAAAGGGAGAGATAAATGGGTGGGTAGGAGGAGATGGAGAGAGAGGCGGGAGGGAGAGAGGGAGAGGGAGAGAGATGGAGAGGGAGAGAGCGGGTGAGGGAGAGAGCGGGTGAGGGAGAGAGGGGGGGAGGTGTGTGTGTGTGTGTGTGTATGTGTGTGTGTGTGTGTGTGTGTGTGTGTGTGTGTGTGTGTGTGTGTGTTTTGTGTGTGTGTGTGTGTGGGCAGAGAGGGAGGGGGAAGGAAGAGAGGGAGGGAGAGGGAGAGGGAGAGAGAGAGAGAGAGAGAGAGAGAGGAGAGAGAGAGAGAGAGAGAGAGAGAGAGAGAGAGAGAGAGAGAGAGAGAGAGAGAGAGCAGGAGAGAGATAGTGGGAGAGAGAGAGAGTGGGAGAGATAGAGAGTGGGAGAGAAAGAGAGTGTGAGAGAGGGAGTGGGAGAGGGAGAGAGTGGGGAGGGGAAGAGTGTGTGTATGGGCGATGCAGGGGACTGGGGGTGGGGGGGGCGGAGATGGCGACCAGGTCAGGTCAGGTCAGATGGGGGATCAAGAGGGGGGGATAGTAAGGTCCTGATCCCAGGTGTTAATGCCTTTTCCCCTGACTGAACGATTGTGTGTGTGTATGTGTGTGTGTGCGTGTGTGTGTGTGTGTGTGTGCGTGTGTGCGTGTGTGTGTGTGTCTGTTTTAGCGTGTGCACGCTTGTGTGCGTGTATACGTACGTGGGCGGGCGTGCTTGTATGTGTCAAGATATCCCTTATGCGTTACCTCTGCCTAAATGAGCCACCCTGAGATTTTTAAATATATATGATATCCTGAACAAGATTTTGATAATATTTTACCTCAGTCTGTACACCTGATTAATTGATGAGAGGGGTACATACCAGTCTCCTCCCGCTCACACAACCAGATGAGTAAGGACGATGTATGATGACGATGGTTATCCGTCGTTGTCTCCCACTAGGTGATTCGCTAAGTGCTGGTAGATTGATGAGGTCGGTTCTTCTCTGTCTACACAAAGCTCTGGAGTCAGTCATGTATCGTTGTTCACTAATCTCTAGTCACTGTAAGTTCACTAATTCACTGTACCACTGATCACAGCCACCAGTCAACAGCACAATCAGGTAGTTCCAGGCGGGGCATCCCACCCGGTCAGGTCGCACACTTACATGCACCGGTGATGCCACTAGCTCCACTTTGGTTTCTTCGCAAATCTTCGCACTATCGCTAACGATATGACTATGCAATGTCGCACCCTGCTAGCTACACACTGCGAGAGGCCAAATACTATGATCTAGCCTCTATACTCCTTCAATGTCCCGAGAAATTGACGAATTTCCGCGGACCCCACTAATCGTGTGTGTCTTGTACCGTCTCCCATCTACGTGTGTGTGTGTGTGTTTGTGTGTATTTGTGTGTATATATTAGTATATTTTGGTAGCAGTCTTTCTTATAAACATATGTTGTTGTATATACCGAAAAAAAAGGAAAAGTTGAAAAGAGTTGAAAAGGAAAGATTAATAATTCTAACACAAATTTTCTCAATATTTCTTTGTTTTTCTTCATTTCACTTTTATTACCACCGACAGTGAAGAAAAATTTAAATAAGAAGTGAAAACTCCACAACCCAGAAGTGACTCGAACCCATACTGCTTGGAGCACTATGCAACTGGTGTACAGGAGACTTTAACCACTCGACCATCAGTGACCGTACAAAAGATGATGGTAGCCGAGGCTATTTGCCCATCATCCCGACGGCACTTTGATAGTAATCTTAGGCATAGTTATTTCATCAAATCACCTCATTTTGCGAGGCCACGTGAGCAACAAATGAACAAGCCAGAATGGAGTTTTCAGTTGCGTATATGCCTGGGGACCATTCAGGTTTCTTCGCATTTGTGTTGCTCACGTGGCCCCACAAAGTGAGGTGATTTGATAAAATAATTATGCCCAAGTTGTGCACAATGGGAACTTCACGACAGGAGTTCACAATAGGAACTCTCACCCCATGTAGTGCACAAAAGGAACTCTTACACCATTATGCACAATGGGATCTTTCAACCCAGTAGTGCACAATAGGAACTCTCACCCCAGTATTGCACAATAGGAACTCTCACCCCAGTAGTGCACAATAAACTCTCACCCCAGTAGTGCACAATGGGAACTCTTACCCCAGTAGTGCACAATGGGAACTCTCACCCCAGTAGTGCACAATATGAACTCTTACCCCAGTAGTGCACAATGGGAACTCTCCCCCCATTAGTGCACAATAGAAACTCTCACCCCAATAGAGCACAATGGGAACTTTCAATCCTAGTAGTGCATAATAGGAACTCTCACCACAGCAGTGCACAATTAGAACTCTCACCCTAGTAGTGCACAATAAGAACTCTCACCCTAGTAGTGTACAATGGGAACTTTTAATTCCAGTAGTGCACAATAGGAACTCCTATCTACAGTAGTGCACAATGGGAACTCTCATCCCAACTAGTGCACAATTGGAACTCTCATCCCAGAAATGCACAATGGGAACTCTCACCCCTGTAGTGCACAATGGGAACTCTCACGCCAGAAGTGCACAATTGGAACTCTCTCACAATAAATGCACAATAGGAACTCTCACACAAGTTGTGCACAATGGGAACTCTCACCCCAGTTGTGCACAATAGGAACTCTCACTCCAGTAGAGCACAATGGGAATTCTCACCCCAGTAATGCACAATAGGAACT
Organism: Procambarus clarkii; assembly: GCF_040958095.1. NCBI lineage: Eukaryota > Metazoa > Arthropoda > Malacostraca > Decapoda > Cambaridae > Procambarus > Procambarus clarkii. The sequence goes on from NC_091205.1 coordinate 32,502,266, forward strand.
CTTACCCAAGTAGTGAACGATGGGAACGCTCACCTTAGTAGTGCATAATAGGAACCCTCACGACTGTAGTGCACAATGGGAACTCTCACCCCAGTAGTGCACAATGGGAACTCTCACCCCAGTAGTGCTCAATGGGAAATCTTACCCCGTAGTGTACCATGTAAACTCTCACCTAATAGTGCACCATGTAAATTCTCACCACAGTAGTGCACCATGTAAATTCTCACCACAGTAGTGCACCATG
>NC_091205.1:32507509-32510011 GCF_040958095.1 Procambarus clarkii
GCAGGAGACTGGACGAGCAGCATGATGACATGTTGTAACACTGGCAGCGAAGGGAAATCTGGCTGGCTCCTGGCCTGGGTCAACCCACACACACCATTTCTGACCTCAAGTTGGCTCACATTTCACTGACAGAACCTCTCATACACACCAACAGTGTTTATAATAATGTTAATAACTAACACAACAACAGTGTTAAAATAATAATTTACCTAATAGTACTTTCACACACACACACACACTACAGAATCTCAAACACCATGGGGCATAAACACACCAAGAACACACAACACACCCACCAAACCCACGCCATACACACAAACATGCACCATACACACTAACATACCAAACATACACAAACACTCACTCATACACATCAAGCACAAACGCACATAATAAACACTCACACACACTAAGATACCAAACGAACACACACAAAATACCAAACAAACACATGCTTTCCAAACACATATACACATACCAAACACACACACACACACACACACACACACACACACACACACACACACACAAAGGCAAAACGTTTAAATAAGAGCAGGATTGAAGAAGAAATCATTTTTTTTCTACAGAGTGATAGGGGTAGGCAGACCAGTAAAGTACATAAAGCCAAACCAACAAAATCATTAGAGAGAGGGGGAGTGAAAAATAAGAAGAGGGGGAACAAGTTCCTGAAGATTAGGTACACCAACATAGATGGAGTAAGATCGAAGATACTGGAGTTAAGTGATGTAATACAGCTGCAGACACCAGACATTGTTGCTCTCACGGAGACAAACCTTGAAGATGGATATTTTAAATGAGGTCATATTCCCAAGGGGCTACTCAATTTGGAGACGGGACAGAAAAATTAGGAAAGGCGGTGGCGTTGCTGTGCTGGTGAAAGAACACTTAAAGGTGAACGAAATAATGACTGCCAATCCACAAGAAGTTGACATAATAGCACTAGAGATCTGCCATGAGGATGACAAACTAATGATCATAAATGCATATAGACCACCGCCAAGCAGCATATGGTCAAAGGAGGAGCTAGATAGTAAACGAGAAGGTCTTATAACAATAATGAGAGAGATCATAGCGAGAGCGGATAACGATAGATCACGACTGTTGATAGTCGGCGACTTCAACTTGAAATCCATAGACTGGGAAGCATATGAAGCTAAAACAGAAGATTTTTGGACCTGTAAAATTGCTGACCTCATCCTGGAATCATTCTTGTATCAACATGTTAAACAAGCTACGAGGATGAGGGAAGGGGACGTTCCTTCCATGCTAGATTTGATATTTACCAGGAAGGAGGAAGAAATATTTGACATTCAGTACCTTCCTCCCGTAGGTAAAAGTGACTATGTCTTTTTGGAATAAAGTGCAATACGTTATAATCTGGAAGAAAATATGAAAGTTGATGCAATTGAAAAAAATGACTTTAGGAGAGGACGTTATGGCAACCTTAGAAATTTTTTTAGTGAGTATAATTGGACAGACTTGTTGCTAGGCAAGGAAGTGAATGAGATGTATGTCAAGTTTTGTGACATATATGATAAAGGCACAAAAAAATTTATACCAAAACAGAGATGCAGAACTAGGAAACAGGATTGGTTCAACAGAAATTGCGAGACGGCCAGAGACCAAAAGACACAATAATGGAATCAATATAGGAAGAGGCCAAACCCCGAAACATACCAGCGATACAAAGATGCGAGAAACAACTACACGGCAGTGAGGAGAGAGAGCAGAAAGAAATTTTGAAAAAGGGATTGCAGACAAATGTAAAACAGAACCAGGTCTATTCTATAAATTCATAAACAACAAATTGCAGGTAAAGGATAATATTCAGAGGTTGAAAATGGGAAATAGATTCACGGAAAATGAAAAGGAAATGTGTGAAACATTAAACGAAAAGTTCCAAAGTGTGTTTGTACAAAATGAAATCTTCAGGGAACCAGATACAATAAGAATTCCAGAGAACAACCATAAAGCACATAGAGGTGTCTAGAGACGAAGTGGAAAAAATGCTCAAGGAGTTAAATAAGAACAAAGCAGTTGGTCCAGATGGAGTTTCACCATGGGTTTGAGAGAATGTGCACCTGAGCTCAGCATTCCACTTCAACTGATTTTTCAGGCATCCCTGTTTACAGGAATTGTAGCTGATGTGTGGAAAAAGGCTAACAGAGTTCCAATCTACAAAAGTGGAAGCAGGAAAGACCCCCTTAATTATAGACCGGTATCATTGACAAGTGTAATAGTCAAAGTTTTGGAAAAAAAATTAAACTAAATGGGTAGAACACCTGGAGAGAAATGATATAATATCAAACAGACAGTATGGTTTTCGATCTGGAAGATCCTGTGTATCGAATTTACTCAGTTTCTATGATTTAGCAACAGAGATATTCAGGAAAGAGATGGTTGGGTTGACTGCATCTATCTGGACCTAAAAAAGGCTTTCGACAGAGTTCCACATAAGAGTTGATCTGGTAACGGGAAAAT
>NC_091205.1:32510511-32530511 GCF_040958095.1 Procambarus clarkii
TAGAGAAAATTGAGAAAATATATTAATTCAGGAAAACTTGGCTTATTAGGCAAATCGGGCTTTGCATAGTAGGCTGAAAAGTGCGTTCTGGCTATTAGGTACGACATATATATATACATTGAGGGAGGACGGAGAGGGGGACGGACACGTGGTGAGCAAGGTCCTACACTTGAACCAATTTCAACGAGGATCACGATGTCTGAGCCAGCCAAGACTTGACCTATGTAGGTATGACTACTTGCTGAAGGCCCCGGGGGTGACAAGAAGAACCGTATCTCCTTCATTCCAACACTATGAACGTAGAAAGGTGCGTTGTCTGAGCTTTGTGTATGGCGAGGCAGGTACAGTGTATGGGTGAGGGTGAGGGGAGGGTCGCCGCCGTCTCAGTGCCGCCACCCACCAGCCCCCAGGGGGGGTACGGGGGTGGGGGTAGTGATGGGGAGGCTCTCGAGTTGCCTAGTGATGTTAGTGGAAAGTTAGTGCGTTCATAAGCAAATCGGTGAGTGTAGTGTTAAAAACAAAGTGCACTAGTGATTTCCCCGAGTGTTGATAGTGTGTAACTAGTGTGACGGCGGCCTCCCTCGCGTGCCCCCACTCCACCACCCCCGCCTGCCATCTTCCCCACCCCGCTACCTGCGCCCGACCCAGCCAGCTGCCCATCAACACAAAGCCTACCCACACACGGTGCCCAGGCCATGCCCAACTCCCCCAGGAGGTAATGCTTGCCGTGTTACTCTCCACCTGGGAAGGAGAGGGTGCACTCAGGGGGCAGCCAGGCGTCATCACATCTAGGCATGGCACATGTCGCACCTGACACACAGCCTCTTTCCAGCCAAGAAGATGGCCACCCAAGAGGAAACTGTCAAGTGTGTGACAGACGGTATCGTCTCAATTCAAATGGAACTGTCCGCTATCATTCTGCCAATTCAGGTGGTTGTCTAGGGTCTAGGCACCTGCCCCGGGGCAGTGACGATGGACAACCTACTGCAGGAGCGAGGAACAATACCTCCCTCAACTTCATTTCAGCAGATAATCTGTTTGAAGCAGTCAAAGCGACGTCCACCAGGACCTTGCCCCACATCCCCAAGGCTGCCCGTCATCAAGCAGCAGCCAAACTCACCAGTCTGCTGACAAAGGTCAACAATGCTCCCAGAACCTCTGGATCGTGGCACAATCTCCTTCTATTTGGGAATGCATGCCTAGCATTACCGCCCAGGAGAGACAAGTCATTAGCAACCTCTGTAATCAGGGCTCTTAATGAATTCCCCAGAGCAGACAATCTGGTCCGCCTCATCCCCCCCTCGTGCCAAGAATACCAGCCGCAGGACGACCAACAATAACTCATCTGAGAACCACAAAATAAGAGCACAGATCACCAAGAAAATAGAAGAGGGCAATACCACAGGTGCCATCAGAATCATGACCAGCGATGACACTATTGCCCCCAGGAACGCCTCGACAGCAGAGGATCTTCAAGACAAACACCCACCCAGAGCCCGCGACAGCAGCAGGGATCCGCAGGAAAACAATGCTGGCATAGAACCCTTGACTGTTCGAGAATCTGAGGTGTACAAAGCAGCCATGTCTTTCCCAACAGGTTCAGCAGGGGGCTTTACAGGCCTAAGACCCCAGCACATCAAACAAATGCTGAACCCGGTGCTTGGAGATGCTGCAAAGGACCTTCTAGTGGAACTTACCAGATTCTCCAACATATGTTTGGCTGGCGGCATCCCTGAGGACATCAGGCCTGTCTTTTATGGAGCAGCACTCTGTGCTCTAAAGAAGAAGGATAGGAGTATCAGGCCCATTGCCGTTGGCAACACCCTCCGACGCCTTGTAGCTAAGGCTGCAGTGAGATCTATCAGCCAGGAAGCAGCCACCTTGCTGAAACCTCATCAGCTTTTGTTTGGGATTCCTCTAGGTTGTGAAGCTGCAGCACATGCACCGCGGGCTTACATTGCTGATCTCCCGGACCAGAAGGCACTAGTAAAGCTTGACTTCAAAAATGCCTTCAATCAAGTCAGACGAGACGCTGTCCTCAGGGCTGTACACAACCATTTCCGTCCCCTTTACCCATTCATCCGATCGTGCTACAGTGGGAACTCTAAGCTTCTTTTTGGGGAGCATGAAATAAACTCTTGTGAAGGTGTCCAACAAGGTGACCCCTTAGCCACCCTCCTTTTCTGCCTAGCTATCAAAGAGGTCACTGATAGGCTGACAAGCGAGCTAAACATCTGGTACCTGGATGATGGTACTCTAGCTGGAACTCCGGAAACCATTTTGGAGGATATAAGGAAAATCCAGGAGCAGGGAGCAGCCTTAGGCCTCATTCTCAATGCATCCAAATGTGAAATAATCTCCCGCAACCCAGACATCACTGGACAAATACAAATGTTCTTCCAGACATTCTCTTTGTCGAGCCACCGGACTGCACTCTCCTGGGTGCCCCCATTGGCCCACGAGCAATCGAGGAGGTCCTGGCTGCAAAAATCACTGACCTAAAGAGAATGCTGGACAGGATTGACAAGATTGATGCCCATGATGCTCTCTTTCTCCTCACAAGATGCCTGTCTCTCCCTAAGTTGACCTACTTTCTGAGATGTTCTCCATCCTACAGCAGCCCTAAGTTAAATGTGTATGACACCCTACTGAGGTCCATGCTGGTGAAAGTCCTGAACCTACCATTGGACGACTCTCAGTGGGAGCAAGCAACCCGTCCTGTAAGACTCGGCGGCCTTGGTGTCCGCACAGCCTCCCAAATTGCTCTACCAGTCTTCCTTTCCTCCTCCCATGCATCGCACGACCTCGTCAGAGATATTTTACCTGCAACCCTGAGAGATTCAGCAGGAATACACGATCCTGCTATCACTGAATGTTCAAATCAGTGGGATGTTCTTGCAGCCCCAGCAACCATTATAGAGCCAACAAAACAACACAAACAGTCTGGCTGGGACCACCCTCTAGTGGAAAAAGTAGCTGATGCCATGCTCAGCGTCGCAACATCAGACAAGGAGAAAGCCCGCCTCAGAGCAGTGCGTGCCCCCCATGCAGGAGACTTCCTCCTGGCAGTACCCATGTCAGCAATGGGCACGCGCCTAGATCCAGAATCCCTTCGTGTAGCAGTGGCCCTCCGCCTTGGTGCCCCAATTCACACTGAATACAAGTGTATTTGCAACAGGGTGGAAGCAGACCAATACGGACTGCATGGGTTGCATTGCGGAAGCACAAAGGGCTGGCATGCAAGACACAACGAGGTCAATGACATCATCAAGAGAAGCCTCGTCTCAGCTAGGTGCCCAGCGGAGAGAGAACCTCGCGTCCGAGGGGTCCAAAACCCGGATTTCCTCGCACTTCGCCCTGATGGCATCACCATATACTCATGGAAGGAGGGTAGACAGTTGGTGTAGGACTACACATGTGTATCCACCCTGGCTGACACCTATGTACACTTCGGAGCTGATCAAGCAGGTGGGGCGGCCAACCACAGGGAAACAGCAAAATCACTCAAGTACAGGCGACTGGAAGGTCAATACCTTTTTGTTCCCATAGCGTCTGAGACGCATGGCCCCTGGGGCAAGAGTGCCTTGGGATTTCTCAAGGAATTGGGTTCCAAGCTCATTGACGTGAAGAGAGACCCAAGGGCTTCCAGTTTTTTGTTTCAGCGTCTCAGTGTGGCGATCCAGAGGGGAAATGCTTGCTGCGTCCTCGGTTCCTGTCCAGAAGCGGAGGAGCTTCAAGAGATCCATAACCTTTAGGCATTTGGCATTTGTCTTGTATGTTTTGTAACCTTTAAATACACAATAAAGGAATAATATATATAATATATATATATATATATATATATATATATATATATATATATATATATATATATATATATATATATATATATATATATATATATATATATATATATATATATATATATATATATATATATATATATATATATATATATATATACATATATTATTAAATATGACCGAAAAAGTAAGATTAATAATTCTAACACGAATTTTCTCAATCTTTCGTACATTACGCTTCACTGTTGGAGGTAAATCAAAAATCACTTCTCCAAAATTCATTTTTATTTCTAGTCTGACGCGACACGGGCGCGTTTCGTAAAACTTATTACATTTTCAAAGACTTCACAAATACACAACTGATTAGAACTTACGTCTCTCTGATATTATATCTACATTTGAGTGAGGTGGGAAGGATGATGTGGCATTAACACAAGACAGAACAGGGGATATTAATAGGGTATTAAAAGTATCAACACAAGACAGAACAGAAAACAATGGGTATTGAATAGAAGTGTTTGTAGAAAGCCTATTGGTCCATATTTCTTGATGCTTCTATATTGGAGCGGAATCTTGAGGTGGGTACCCACCTCAAGACTCAAGTTTGCATGGCGTTTCACTTTCCTTCTTATGATGTCTTCGACGAAACCATTGGAGAAGCCGTTGTTGACTAGGACCTGCCTTACCCTACAGAGTTCTTCGTCGACTTGCTTCCATTCTGAGCTGTGGCTGAGAGCACGGTCGACATATGCGTTAACAACACTCCTCTTGTACCTGTCTGGGCAGTCGCTGTTGGCACTTAGGCACATTCCTATGTTCGTTTCCTTAGTGTAGACTGCAGTGTGGAAACCTCTGCTCTTTTCCATGACTGTTACATCTAGAAAGGGCAGCTTCCCATCCTTTTCCATCTCGTAAGTGAAACGCAGCACGGAACTCTGCTCAAATGCCTCCTTCAGCTCCTGCAGATGTCTGACATCAGGTACCTGTGTAAAAATGTCGTCAACATACCTGCAGTATATGGCCGGTTTCAAGTTCATGTCGACTAAGACTTTTTGCTCGATGGTACCCATGTAGAAGTTTGCAAACAGGACACCTAGGGGAGAACCCATGGCGACCCCATCTACTTGCTTATACATGTGCCCATCCGGGCTCAAGAAGGGTGCCTCTTTAGTACAAGCTTGGAGTAGTTTCCTCAGAATATTTTCTGAGGAAAATCATAAAATCGGAGATGCGTAAGTTCTATTCAGTTGTGTATTTGTAAACTAAAGTCTTTGAAAATGTAATAAGTTTTACGAAACGCGCTCGTGTCGCGTCAGACTAGAAATAAAAAATGAATTTTGGAGAATTGATTTTTGATTTACCTCCAACAGTGAACAGAGATGTACGAAAGATTGAGAAAATTCATGTTAGAATTATTAATCTTAGTTTTTCTGTCATATTTAATAATATATATATATATATATATATATATATATATATATATATATATATATATATATATATATATATATATATATATATATATATATATATATATATATATCCCCTGTGGGCGCCTCAGGGAACGGACGCTGGGAGGAGGCTCTGCCAGCCATGTGCCATTATCTTGTGACATCCTGACCTCACCGGACCCAGACTCAACAGTGTGCAGTGTGAACATCCTGGGAAGGTGTGAGAGTGGCGGGAAGTGTCCAGGGTGAACTATCGCAAGCAAAAACAATCAAACAAGTGGATTGCCAGTGTGGAATCGTTTGAACTGCAGTGAGGGCCAACAAGGGCGCCCTGAGGGGCTCCCTCGGTTATGGTGGTTGGGGTGGGGGGTGGGGGGTGTGGGGATGGGGTGTTGTTGTGCGGTCAGTCGAGGGGGTGACCAGTGTGTAAGTGTTTATGAAAATATCAATGAAAAATAGATACCTCGGCTCTCGGGAAACTGGTATCGTGTTTTAAGTGCATCGAGTCCACAGTGAACCAGTTTATATTGTGCAGTGATATATCACGAGATTATACAAACGTGTTAGTGTCACCCCTCTGACCCCCCCCCCCTCCCCATACCCGCCAGTGTGTACCGTCACCCAACCCAAGAGTCACCCTCTTCCCCCTGCCCCACCCCCAACCGCGACCGCTACCTCCCTGTGTCCACCCCCTCACGCTACTTCCGCCCAGCGCCCACCCCGCGCCCGCCCAGAGCCCGCCCAGCGCCCGCCCAGCGCCCGCCCAGCGCCCGCCCAGCTCCCACCCAGCGCCCGCCCAGCGCCCGCTGATGTCGCAGGTCACGACTGACAGCCAGGCTTCTCTCAGCCAAGAGGAGCCATCCATCGACGACAGGTATGGCACATGCCAAGTGTGTGACAAGGTGTGGAGACTCAAGCGTAACGGAGATGTGCGCAAGCATGCTCACAACGGAACCGATTGTCCGGGTATGTGGCGCCCTCCCAAAGAGGGTATCAATCAAGGCCCCACTCCAGCAGTCAGGGAAAACACCTCTAACAGCTTCATTTCGACTGAGAATCTACTAGAAGCCATCAAAGCAACATCGGTTGGAACCCTGCAGCACATCCCCAAAGCTGCCCGGCCCCAGGCAGCAGCCAAACTATCCAGCCTCTTGAAAAAGGTCAATGACTCCCCCGGAACTATCCAAGCATGGCACAACCTTCTCCTGTTTGGAAACATATGCCTAGCTGTCCCTGCAAGGAGAGACAAATCATTAGCTTCCTCGGTCATTATGGCTATAAATAGTTTTCCTAGAGAGGACAACCAGGCACCCCTCCCCACCCGTGCCAAAAACACCCACGGTAGGAAAGGTATCAACAGCAGAACCGAGGCATCCAAAATCAGAGCAACAGTCAGCAAGAAAATAGAAGAAGGCAACACAATAGGGGCGATCAGAGTCATCACCAGTGAAGACACAGTTGCCACCAGGGATGCCGATACAGCACAAGCCCTGAGGGAAAAACACCCACCCAGAGCTCCTCGTGACGACAGTGTTCCCCTAGTCGGTGTCACCAGAGCAGAACCCCTGTGTGTGCTCGAATCCATGGTGCACAAAGCAGCTTTATCCTTCCCACCAGGATCAGCAGGTGGGTTCACAGGACTACGACCCAACCACATCAAACAAATGCTGAACCCTGCACTGGGAGACATTGCACAGGGCCTCCTGGTGGAACTAACTAGATTCGCCAACACATGTCTAGCTGGCAACATACCAGAGACCATACGGCCTCTCTTTTTTGGCGCTACCCTCTGTGCCCTGAGGAAAAAAGATGGAGGAATCAGACCGATAGCTGTCGGAAATTCACTCCGGCGTCTCGTCGCTAAGGCTGCTGCTAGAGCAGTTAGTCAGGCAGCAGCCGACATGCTGAAGCCAAAACAGCTTGGGTTTGGCATTCCCCAAGGGTGTGAGGCAGCGGCTCATGCAGCTAGAGCCTACATTGCCAACATTACGAATGAAAAAGCCCTGATAAAGCTGGACTTCAAAAATGCTTTCAATCTGGTTAGAAGGGATGCAGTACTCAGTGCAGTTCATCGCCTTTTTCCTTCCATCTACCCGTTTGTAAACTCATGCAACAGCAAGAATCTAACCCTGCTTTTTGGGGAACATGAAATTGAATCACAAGAAGGTGTCCAACAAGGTGACCCCCTTGCTCCTTTTCTGTTCTGCCTAGTTATCAAGGAAGTCACCGATAACCTGTCCAGTGAGCTCAACATTTGGTTTTTGGATGATGGTACTCTAGCCGGCTCCCCAGCCTCACTCTTGGACGACATAAGAATAATCCAGGAACAAGGAGCAAGCCTAGGCCTCACCCTGAACCCTTCCAAGTGCGAAATAACCTCCACCAACCAGCACATAATAGAGCAAATAAAGGTTGTTTTGCCTGACATTCATACAACCAACCCTGAGGACAGCACACTCCTAGGTGCTCCTCTTGGAAGGAATGCCATCGACGGGGTCCTTGGTAAGAAGATCACTGACCTGAAGAGGATGAACGAGAGGATTGAAGACATCGATGCTCATGATGCACTTTACCTCATCACCAGATGCTTGTCCCTTCCCAGGCTGACCTACTTTCTAAGATGTTCGCCATCTTTCAACAATATTAAATTAGAAGAGTATGACAGCTTGCTGAAATCAACATTAGAAAAAGCCCTCAATCTTTCCCTCAGCGACTCACAGTGGAAACAGGCCTCCCTTCCTGTCAGACTCGGGGGCCTTGGCGTGCGCACAGCAACACAAATTGCTGTACCAGCATTCCTGTCCTCTTCAGTGGGGTCTGACAACCTGGTGAAGGAAATCCTACCTGAGCACCTAGTTCAACAGGCAGGGGTGCATGATCCCAGCTTCACAGACTGCACAACCAAATGGGTCTCTCTCGCAGGACCAGCACCCCAACCACCGCCTTCTGAAGCCCATAAGCAATCCAGCTGGGATCGCCCCATTGCCGACCAAGAAGCTGCAACTTTGCTAGAAGCTGCGACGACACCACATGACACTGCCCGACTTAGAGCTGTAGCAGCTCCCCATGCAGGTGATTTCCTATTAGCAACCCCAATGTCAGCAACCGGCACCCGTCTCACACCGCAGGCCCTCCGAATTGCCGTGGCTCTCCGCCTAGCTGCCCCAATCCACACCGAATACAGGTGTATTTGCAGCGAGGCAGAGGCCGACAGATATGGACGGCATGGCCTTCTTTGCCAAAGGACCGAAGGATGGCATGCAAGACACGGCGAGGTTAATGACATTATTAAGAGAAGCCTTACCACAGCCGGTTGTCCAGCAGAGAGAGAGCCCCGTTACCTAATGTCCCGCAACTCTGATGAGCCTGTCAGTCGCCCAGACGGAATTACAGTGAACCCCTGGAAGAATGGTAGACAGTTGGTGTGGGACTACACTTGCGTTTCAACTTTAGCCAATACCTATGTTGACTTCAGTGCTACACAAGCAGGAGGAGCTGCCAATCACCGGGAAGCGGCCAAGTCACGTAAATACAGAGACCTTGAACACCACTACAATTTTGTCCCCATTGCCTCAGAGACGCTTGGTGCCTGGGGTAAAAGTGCTGCTAGCTTTTTAAAGGAGCTGGGGTCTAAGCTAATCGAAACAACTAGAGACCCCAGAGCTGCCAGTTTTCTTTTTCAGCGCCTTAGTGTGGCAATCCAGAGAGGAAATGCTCACTGCATCCATGGTTCCTGCCCGCCATCTGAGGAGCTGGAGGAGCTATTCAACTTGTGACAAGCAGCCTTGTACCCTGTATGTAATCAATATTGTAACTTTTTTTGTGTAATGACATTTTCAAATAAAGTTAGATAAATATACACACTTAACAAAAGAATAGGGGTGGTAGGAGAAGAAAATATCAAAGTGTTCAGTGAGGATCCACAAGGTCTTCTCTGAGTACTCTTTATTTTCTTCTCCGAGGCTATAAGTCCCTACATTTGCACCAGAGGTGGTACCCCTTCTAGGTGTTATATATATATATATATATATATATATATATATATATATATATATATATATATATATATATATATATATATATATATATATATATATATATATATATATATATATATATATATATATTTATATATATATATATATATATATATATATATATATATATATAATATATATATATATATAATATATATATATATATATATATATATATATGACAATGTCAGACCACGGAGGAAAAATGAAACAGGAAATTTCCTTAAGTACTTTCGTATATTAAATACATCTTCAGAAGGTCAATATACTGTGTATTGTAATGTACTGTGTATTGCAATATAATGCATTTAATATACGAAAGTACTTAAGGAAATTTCCTGTTTCATTTTTCCTCCGTGGTCTGACATTGTCACATTCTTAATCACGTGTTTATTTTCATGATATATATATATTATATATATATATATATTATATATATATATATATATATATATATATATATATATATATATATATATATATATATATATATATTTCCAGTATATATATATATATATATATTATATTATATATATATATATATATATATATATACATATATATATATATTGTTGGGGTTTACTCTTTTACTCTTACTCTGGGTGAGCAACCGTTTTCAGTACTTATCCTGGCAAGGTCGCCAAATGTTGGGGATATGTATATAGTTCCACTCTCGGGTGGTGAACAACAGTTATCTCAAGGTCACTCACCGTAGCCCTGCGGGTCTTCACTCTAATCCTCTCGGCGCCACTGTACGCCAGGAGAGTATCCCAGTCAATCCCAACCGGCCTCTGATTGAGAAGGAGTGGGAACACAACTCGTTCACTTAACTGTTATGTGCCCGCCCCAACAATAGGGCTTTACTATTAACCACAAGGTCGCCAACTGGTGTTTTCGGTGTCCAGTAACACGTCAGTGGACTGGTTGAATTGTGGTATCCTTGGCAAGGTCACACTCAATAGATCAGGATCTCAGGCAGGTACTTACTTTTATCACTCTTTGCTTTCCAGTATAATATAGCCACAAGATAAATGGAGGGGATGATATAAACACAAAAGTATTTTGTATTTTACTTAAAATTCATTCAAAGATGTCACAAGGTCATATCGATAAATAAATCAGCTGATCCAGGCGGGAGTCGGTCGTTCCCACGTATATTATGCACTCACTACGGTGGCAACACTCCCCCTCTCGTCAATGTCACAATCAGCTGAGCGCCCCCTTCCGCACGAAAGTTTATTGCTTGTTTCCCTGGCGTCACGCACGCTGTTTCTTTAAGTTCTCAAAGATCACTAGAAGTTCGCACACTCGATATTTACAACAATAGCACGTGTTACTTCGCTACACTGTTCTCGGGCTCAAACAATCGTTTCTATAATAAATGCGACAATAATTCACTATAATGGTTTTACTCACTGCCCTTCATTTCAATGGTAACTTATGGAGTGTTTAACACTGGAGTTCTTAGTATTTCCTTTCGTGGGCGATAACACAATAAATCACTGCACTCACAAATGGTTATTCAATGCACGAACATAGACATATATAATATAGATAAATCAGACATCAATAAATGGTAAATAAATAGTTACTGGGCACATAGCCTAACTTCCAAATACTGGCATAATATTATATATAATTTCCCACTATATGTTCACATTAAAGTCTCATGAAAGACATTCTTGACACAGTAAATTCATCACTTAATCCGGGTGCCTGTACACACCAATAATAATATATTAAGTATCGTGAGTACTCTTGATAGTACTATTCTGCACACTGGTGCCTTACTGTGACATAGGTGAGCCTTGCTCACGACATACAAAATCCTCAGGCTAGATAATATAGCCGAATAATATCACAAGAAGGTGTCCAACAAGGTGACCCCCTTGCTCCTTTTCTGTTCTGCCTAGTTATCAAGGAAGTCACCGATAACCTGTCCAGTGAGCTCAACATTTGGTTTTTGGATGATGGTACTCTAGCCGGCTCCCCAGCCTCACTCTTGGACGACATAAGAATAATCCAGGAACAAGGAGCAAGCCTAGGCCTCACCCTGAACCCTTCCAAGTGCGAAATAACCTCCACCAACCAGCACATAATAGAGCAAATAAAGGTTGTTTTGCCTGACATTCATACAACCAACCCTGAGGACAGCACACTCCTAGGTGCTCCTCTTGGAAGGAATGCCATCGACGGGGTCCTTGGTAAGAAGATCACTGACCTGAAGAGGATGAACGAGAGGATTGAAGACATCGATGCTCATGATGCACTTTACCTCATCACCAGATGCTTGTCCCTTCCCAGGCTGACCTACTTTCTAAGATGTTCGCCATCTTTCAACAATATTAAATTAGAAGAGTATGACAGCTTGCTGAAATCAACATTAGAAAAAGCCCTCAATCTTTCCCTCAGCGACTCACAGTGGAAACAGGCCTCCCTTCCTGTCAGACTCGGGGGCCTTGGCGTGCGCACAGCAACACAAATTGCTGTACCAGCATTCCTGTCCTCTTCAGTGGGGTCTGACAACCTGGTGAAGGAAATCCTACCTGAGCACCTAGTTCAACAGGCAGGGGTGCATGATCCCAGCTTCACAGACTGCACAACCAAATGGGTCTCTCTCGCAGGACCAGCACCCCAACCACCGCCTTCTGGACCCCATAAGCAATCCAGCTGGGATCGCCCTATTGCCGACCAAGAAGCTGCAACTTTGCTAGAAGCTGCGACGACACCACATGACACTGCCCGACTTAGAGCTGTAGCAGCTCCCCATGCAGGTGATTTCCTATTAGCAACCCCAATGTCAGCAACCGGCACCCGTCTCACACCGCAGGCCCTCCGAATTGCCGTGGCTCTCCGCCTAGCTGTCCCAATCCACACCGAATACAGGTGTATTTGCAGCGAGGCAGAGGCCGACAGATATGGACGGCATGGCCTTCTTTGCCAAAGGACCGAAGGATGGCATGCAAGACACGGCGAGGTTAATGACATTATTAAGAGAAGCCTTACCACAGCCGGTTGTCCAGCAGAGAGAGAGCCCCGTTACCTAATGTCCCGCAACTCTGATGAGCCTGTCAGTCGCCCAGACGGAATTACAGTGAACCCCTGGAAGAATGGTAGACAGTTGGTGTGGGACTACACTTGCGTTTCAACTTTAGCCAATACCTATGTTGACTTCAGTGCTACACAAGCAGGAGGAGCTGCCAATCACCGGGAAGCGGCCAAGTCACGTAAATACAGAGACCTTGAACACCACTACAATTTTGTCCCCATTGCCTCAGAGACGCTTGGTGCCTGGGGTAAAAGTGCTGCTAGCTTTTTAAAGGAGCTGGGGTCTAAGCTAATCGAAACAACTAGAGACCCCAGAGCTGCCAGTTTTCTTTTCAGCGCCTTAGTGTGGCAATCCAGAGAGGAAATGCTCACTGCATCCATGGTTCCTGCCCGCCATCTGAGGAGCTGGAGGAGCTATTCAACTTGTGACAAGCAGCCTTGTACCCTGTATGTAATCAATATTGTAACTTTTTTTGTGTAATGACATTTTCAAATAAAGTTAGATAAATATACACACTTAACAAAAGAATAGGGGTGGTAGGAGAAGAAAATATCAAAGTGTTCAGTGAGGATCCACAAGGTCTTCTCTGAGTACTCTTTATTTTCTTCTCCGAGGCTATAAGTCCCTACATTTGCACCAGAGGTGGTACCCCTTCTAGGTGTTATATATATATATATATATATATATATATATATATATGACAATGTCAGACCACGGAGGAAAAATGAAACAGGAAATTTCCTTAAGTACTTTCGTATATTAAATACATCTTCAGAAGGTCAATATACTGTGTATTGTAATGTACTGTGTATTGCAATATAATGTATTTAATATACGAAAGTACTTAAGGAAATTTCCTGTTTCATTTTTCCTCCGTGGTCTGACATTGTCACATTCTTAATCACGTGTTTATTTTCATGATATATATATATATATATATATATTTCCAGTATATATATATATATATATATATATATATATATATATATATATATATATATATATATATATATATATAGATATATATATATATATATATATATATATATATATATATATATAGATATATATATATATATATATATATATATATATATATATATATATATATACATATATATATATTGTTGGGGTTTACTCTTTTACTCTTACTCTGGGTGAGCAACCGTTTTCAGTACTTATCCTGGCAAGGTCGCCAAATGTTGGGGATATGTATATAGTTCCACTCTCGGGTGGTGAACAACAGTTATCTCAAGGTCACTCACCGTAGCCCTGCGGGTCTTCACTCTAATCCTCTCGGCGCCACTGTACGCCAGGAGAGTATCCCAGTCAATCCCAACCGGCCTCTGATTGAGAAGGAGTGGGAACACAACTCGTTCACTTAACTGTTATGTGCCCGCCCCAACAATAGGGCTTTACTATTAACCACAAGGTCGCCAACTGGTGTTTTCGGTGTCCAGTAACACGTCAGTGGACTGGTTGAATTGTGGTATCCTTGGCAAGGTCACACTCAATAGATCAGGATCTCAGGCAGGTACTTACTTTTATCACTCTTTGCTTTCCAGTATAATATAGCCACAAGATAAATGGAGGGGATGATATAAACACAAAAGTATTTTGTATTTTACTTAAAATTCATTCAAAGATGTCACAAGGTCATATCGATAAATAAATCAGCTGATCCAGGCGGGAGTCGGTCGTTCCCACGTATATTATGCACTCACTACGGTGGCAACACTCCCCCTCTCGTCAATGTCACAATCAGCTGAGCGCCCCCTTCCGCACGAAAGTTTATTGCTTGTTTCCTGGCGTCACGCGCGCTGTTTCTTTAAGTTCTCAAAGATCACTAGAAGTTCGTACACTCGATATTTCAACAATAGCACGTGTTACTTCGCTACACTGTTCTCGGGCTCAAACAATCGTTTCTATAATAAATGCGACAATAATTCACTATAATGGTTTTACTCACTGCCCTTCATTTCAATGGCAACTTATGGATGTTTAACACTGGAGTTTCTTAGTATTTCCTTTCGTGGGCGATAACACAATAAATCACTGCACTCACAAATGGTTATTCAATGCACGAACATAGACATATATAATATAGATAAATCAGACATCAATAAATGGTAAATAAATAGTTACTGGGCACATAGCCTAACTTCCAAATACTGGCATAATATTATATATAATTTTCACTATATGTTCACATTAAAGTCTCATGAAAGACATTCACACAGTAAATTCATCACTTAATCCGGGTGCCTGTACACACCAATAATAATATATATATCGTGAGTACTCTTGATAGTACTATTCTGCACACTGGTGCCTTACTGTGACATAGGTGAGCCTTGCTCACGACATACAAAATCCTCAGGCTAGATAATATAGCCGAATAATATAGCTGACTAAGGGGAATGGGGAGGGAAACTAGAACCACCTCCACCTATCCTCCGATGAGAGTTGAGTTGTAGCTCCTGGTCCTCGTGTCGGGAACGCCCCCACACACACGTTGTCGTGTCCTCCAGGAACCCAATCTGTCCCACCGTTAGCGCGTCGTCTCCGTGCCTTCTTCCCAGCAGGTCCGTGCTCCTCCTCGACTTCTTGTAGGGTTGGAGTCGGTCTCCTGGCCGTCGACTTCTCCCAGCTACGGCTGACCGCCTACTTCTCGGCTGCAGTCGTCCGGATTCCCAACTAGTCCTCTTCTTCCTCTGCTACCCAGTGGCTCTGGTCAGCCACTACGCCGTCACGAATGGGTGAACTGCCTCAGACGTCGCCTACGTCACTGCACAGACTTCACTTCTTCTTGCACAGTACCTGTCCTGGAGCACTTGTTGCTCAATAACCGTCGATTCCCTCTCTGGTTCAACACATGAACTAAGGAAGACCTCACAGAGTACTGGCAGACTTCAGGTGACGCGTAAATCCACGGGAGCGGGAAACAACTGTCAAACTGACAGGACCAATCTTCGCACGTCCAACCTCCTTGACGTGTCGTGTCTGACTGATGGCGCCAACGCGGCGCGCTGCCCGGACCCCCCTTCCTTCGTGACGTCACATTCGCCACGGGAGGTTTTCATTGGCTCCCTGTGCCACATTGCTGTCGGTGACCAATCCGGTGTCACTGACGTCACACAGTTTTGGCGGGGAAACAGGAGAGCCAGCGCCATCTTGGCTTCCTAAAGGGCCTAAACCACAGGCCAAAATATTATTGTTTCACAAATTTCTCGGCACTCCGAGCACACTCCACTCTCCCACATATATCAAATTGATGCCTGCGACGTAGAGAACGCTTGGGTAAAGTGGACATGACTCTTACTGCAGGCGTGGGAGAAATATAAGGGGGGAACACCGTCACATACCCCTCCCCTTAAAATAAGAGTCATGTCTGGTTAGTGTATACGGGACAGGGCATCTGCTACTACGTTGTCCTTCCCCTTGATGTGCTTGATTTCCAGCCGGTACTCTTGCAGTAACAACGCCCACCTCGTCAGACGTTGGTTGGAGTTCTTCATTTTGTATAAAAAGGTGAGAGGGTTGTGATCTGTGAATACCAGAACAGGTCTCGCCCCTCCTCCCACGTACACATCAAAGTGCTTCAGGGCCATAACTAGCGCCAATGCCTCCTTCTCAACGGTGCTATAGGCCCGCTGGTATTTTACAAACTTCTTCGAGTAGAACGCTACTGGCCTATGTACTTCACTCCTTCTTGAGCCAACATGGCCCCTATCCCAACGTCGCTGGCGTCTACGTACAGGATGAATCCGGCTGAAAATCTGGGATATTAACCGGGGCCTCCGTCAACAATTTCTTGGTCTTTTCAAAAGACTCTTGGCAGGCCTCTCCCCATCTCCATCGTACATTCTTGGAGAGTAGCTCGGTTAGGGGATGCGCTACCGTGGAGAAATTCCTGCAGAACCCACGATAGTACCCTATCATCCCGAGGTACCTTAGCAACTCTTTGCGCGTTCTGGGCACGGGGTATTCCTTAATGGCTGATACTTTGTGATCAACAGGGGTGACTTCACCTTGGCCGATGACAAAACCAAGGTACTCTAAGTGAGCTTTCCCAAACTCGCTCTTGGCCAAATTTACAGTCAAGTTAGCCCCTCTAGCCTTCTGAACAATTCCCTGAGTCTCTCCAGATGCGTCTTCCAATCGTCGGCGTACACGACGATGTCATCGATGTAAACTGTGCAGCCTGCGACCCCTGTAACCCCTTAACAATTCATTCATCATACGCTGGAAGCAGCTGCCGCTGTTTTTCATTCCAAAGGGCAACACCTTGTATTGGTACAGCCCGTCAGGAGTTGCGAAAGCTGATATCTTCCTGGCCTCAGGAGTCAAAGAGATCTGGTAGTACCCCTTGAGCAGATCGACCTTGGATACGTACCGTGCACTGCCCACCTGGTCAATGCAATCGCTCACTCTTGGCATGGGGTGAGAATCTGCCACTGTGATGGAGTTCACCCTCCTGTAATCTGTACAAAAGCGGTAGGTTCCGTCGCTTTTCCTCACCAACAAGCATGGGGAACTCCACTCACTTTTACTGGGCTCCGCAAGGTCGTTCTCAAGGAGATACTCCACCTCCTTTCTCATCAGCTCTCGCTTCTCCGGGCTCACCCTATATGCGCTCTGCTTGACGGGCCTGGCGTCCCTCACCTCTACCTCGTGCGTTACACTCTGTGTCGTCGGGGCACGTCGGTAAAGAGGGAGGCATTCTCCTCAGTAGGTCGTCAGGTCCGCGCTCTGTTGCCCTTCCAGATGTAGTAGCTTGTCCTTGATCTTCGCCAGACTCTCAGTGTTGGTGAGACGGGTGCCATCCGCCCTGGACCACTTTCCTTCCTCCTCCGGAGTTCTTGGTCCACCTGCACGCACAGAACTGTCTTCTGCTGGGGTCTCGGGACACCGTTCCGTCCTGCCTGGCGGCTCCTCCTTCCACATGAAGAAAGGTTTCAGGCGGTCTACGTGACACACCTGCTTCTTGCGGGGTCTATCCGGCTTCCCAATTTCGTACGACACAGGACCCAACCGCCGCAGCACCTGGTATGGTCCCTCGAACCGCGACTCGGTCACCCTACCTTTACCTGGCAGCAAAACCATCACTTGGGACCCGACCTGGAAATCCCTCTGCGTAGCTCTCTTGTCGTACCACTCCGACATCTTACGCTGCGCTCCTTCAGGTGTTTCCCAGCTAGTTCCTTCGCTAGAGTGAGACGTTCTTTGAACTTCTGGACATATTCATTCACCGTTCCCACGGTCACTCCCGGTGTCCATTGTTCCCAGCATGGACAGAGGACTTCGCACCTCGTGTCCATACACTAGCTGGAAAGGTGAGAATCCTAATGATTCTACCACCGCGTTACGTATGGCAAATAACGCGGGGTATACAGCCTCATCCCACTCAGCCCCCTGTTCTGCGCAGAATACTCTCAGAACGGTCTTCAAGGTGGAATGAAATCTTTCGATCGCCCCTTGCGACTGCGGTCGGTAGGGCGACGACGAATCTGAGTCACTCCCCATCCTGTCACCGTCTGTCGGAACCATTTAGACTGAAATATACTTCCGCAGTCTGTCTGAATCTCTCTGGGCATCCCCACCCAAGAGAAAAATCGTTGTAGTTGGCCGGCTACTCCTTTCGACGTCAAACGTCGCATCGGGACGGCTTCTGGAAATCTGGTGGACGCACACATGATCGTCATCAGGTAGGTATTCCCTCTCTTCGTCTTGGCAACGGACCCACCCCGTCAACAACAGACGCTCGAATGCAGGCCCAAACGCCGGAACAGGGATCAATGGGGCCTTCGGTATCGCGGATTGGCTCTTCCCTGCCCTCTGGCACGGTAAGCACGTCTTGCAATAGCGCCTCACCTCGGCGTCCATACCTGGCCAGTAGAAATAATCCCTGATTCCTTCGCAGCGTCTTGGTCACCCCCAGGTGACCTGCCGAGTCCACGGAGTGCGATAGGTCCAACACGGCCGCTCTGCACTGGGCCGGCAACACTACCTGGTGCCTCGTACTTAGAGACTCTTCTCCGCCTCCATCCTCACAGGTCTCACTGCCTCATCAGCATGCCGTCTTGAATGTAAAAATGGGTAGCCTTCTCAGGACCAACACGTCTTCCTTTGGCCTCACTAATCAATTCGGGGAACTCCATCTGCTGCAACTCTCCAAGACGAGTGCGGTCTACCCCTAGAGAATTGGTGAGGGTCACCTGCAACTCACCATTTGGGCTGTCTTCGCCCTCCGCTCGTTCTCCGGGTCCTATGAAGAGGTGATCGATTCCCAGGCTGTCGGACGTCTCCTCAGCCCCATCAGATCCACAACCTCCTTGTTCTTCGCGCTGTCTCGGCATCACAGCACAAACTGGGAACGCAACCGGGGCGATTCCTTCTCGTCCCCACAGGCGTCTAACTCTCCGCCCGTCTCCTTGTATTGTTCTAGGCACTCTTCGCCTTTCACGAGATTCGGAAGGACATACCCTCCACATGCGTCGTTTCCCAAGATGACCTGTGCCTCCATCTTGGGCATTGATGTACAGACCCCCACCACTAGGGTCTGGCAAGCCATAGTCAGAATTCAAAGTTACCTGGTGTAGGGGCATCCTCACTGGGCCTCGCACAGTGGTCACACTTGCCACCCCCACACTGGTACTCTCGTAACCCTCGGGGAACAGGGTTTCACTCACCAGGGTAAAATCGGGCCCAGTGTCTCTTAATATTTTCACTGGGATGGGGTCTGCGTCCCCCATCCTTACGGTTCCCTGACACACTAATGGGTGAACTTTCTTCTCCCCACTCAGTACGGGTTTATCCCGCACCCTCTCGGCCATCTGGTCCTCGAACCTCACTAAAGCAACGTGCCCCCGCTGCTTAGGGCGTCTGCATTCCCGCGCAACGTGTCCGAATATTCCACAGTTGCAGCAGCGGAACCCTCGTCGGAGACCATCCGCCACCGCTCGCCTTAGCACTGCCTCCAGAGGCCGTCGCTCCCTGTGTCTTTCTCGCACCACTTGTCGACTCCTTTGTCGCAGCAAACAGCTCCTGAGCTCTCCGTTTGTTCTTCTTTATCGGCTCTGCAGCACCTTTTGATCCTCGGTTGTCCCAACTCGAGAGGTGGGACTTGGGGAACTCGCTCCCGTCCTCCCATCTATCCGTCCTCCTATAATTCCTACTGCTTCCGGAGTATACGGGTGGTCGGTGCTGTCCCTCTCGGCGTGGGCGTAATGCTTCTTCTAGCATGTCGGCTCTGTCGGCTGCGGCCCTCAGATCTTTTATGTCCGCCTCCTTTACTCTCACCCTGATCTCAGGGAGAGAGCACGGACATAAACTTTTCCATGACCATTAACTCCTTGACCTCTTCAACCGACCTCGCTCCTTCAGAGTCCAGCCACTTAAGGAACTTTCTCTCCATGTCCCTCGCCGTCTCCGTATGAGACTTTCCTGGTGAACGGTACATTCCCTGAACCTCTTCCTGTAACATTCCGGCGTGAGCTGAAGGAATGGAGCACAGCTCGTTTTACCGCATCGTAGTTGGTGCATTCTTGGAAGTCGAGCATAGTGTAGGCTTCACGAGCTTCACCTGTGAGCCTCCCTTGAACTAGCTCCCGCCCACTCTGCCCTCGGCCACCTCTTCAAAGCAGCAACCCTTTCGATG
>NC_091205.1:32535511-32578011 GCF_040958095.1 Procambarus clarkii
TGCACAATGGGAACTCTCACCGAAGTAGTGCACAATGTGAACTCTCACGTCAGTAGTGCACGTTGAGAACTCTCACTCCAGTTCTGCACTATGTGAACTCTCACATAAGTAATGCACAATGGGAACTCTCACTCCAGTAGTGCACAATGAGAACTCTCACATAAGTAATGCACAATGGGAACTCTCACATAAGTAATGCACAATGGGAACTCTCACTCCAGTAGTGTACAATAGGAACTCTCATCCAAGGAGTACACAATTGGAACTCTCACTCGAGTACTGCACTCTGTGAACTCTCACCCTAGGAGTGCACAATAGGAACTCTCACACCATTATTTCACAATAAGAACTCTCACCCCAGTAGTGCACAACAGGAACTGTCACTACAGTAGTGCTCAATGGAATTCTCACCCCAGTAGTGCACAATAGGACCTTTCATCCCAGTAGTGCACAACAGGAACTGTCACTACAGTAGTGCACAATGGGAACCCTCGCCCCAGTATTGCACAATAGGAACTCTTACCCAAGTAGTGCACGATGGGAACGCTCACCCTAGTAGTGCACAATAGGAACCCTCACGACTGTAGTGCACATTGGGAACTTTCACGACAGTATTGCACAATACTAACTCTCACCCCAGTAGTGCAAATAGGAACTCTCACCCCAGTAGTGCACAATGGGAACGCTCACCCCAGTAGTGCTCAATGGGAACGCTCACCCCAGTAGTGCTCAATGGGAACGCTCACCCCAGTAGTGCTCAATGGGAACGCTCACCCCAGTAGTGCTCAATGGGAACTCTCACCCCATTAGTGCTCAATGGGAAATCTTACCCCAGTAGTGTACCATGTAAACTCTCACCTAGTAGTGCGCCATATAAATTCTCACCTAATAGTGCACCATGTAAATTCTCACCACAGTAGTGCACCATGTAAACTCTCACTTAGTAGTGCATCATGTAAATTCCCACTTAGTAGTACACCATGTAATCTCTCTCCACATTAGTGCACCATATAAACTTTCACCTAGTAGTGGACCATCTAAACTGTCACCCAGTAGTGCACTATGTAAACTCTCACCCCAGTAGTGCACTATGTAAACTCTCACCCCAGTAGTGTGTTATGTAATTTCTCCCCCCAGTATTGAGCAATGTAAACTCTGAATCCTGTTGTTAATCCTGTTAACTCTCATCCCAATAACATCATTACAATAAGACGAGATATTTAGCTTTTTAGGTGAAAGCATTATTTGTAAATCTAGACATTTAGCTTGAAGTGTAACCTATCATTAGAACTATACGTCTTGGATAATGAGAAATTATATTGAGAAGACTCAAGCTCATATTCGACTTTCTAATGCACCTCACATCGTCTTTATCATGAAAGGTTGCATCAAGACGTTGAACACAGCTGGATGGAATAATCTGTGAGAGAAATTGGAGAAACAATCTGTGTATTACTGATCAAAATAGTATGTTAAATGTGTAAAATGTTTTGTCAGAAAGTCAGCAATTTATCCACTAGATAATCTGGAGATGTTATAAATTGGTATATCTGGAGAAATTGTGATTGTGTTAAATATGTTTGTAAACCCAAAGCTATAGTTTGAGTTACCATAAAATGGTAACCTACATGCTCTACTGGATGACGTCACAGTCCAACGAAGTGGTGAGTAAAAATAAGAAAATTTGACTTGTGTAATGAGTTTGGTGTGTTCTATGCGAACAAGAATGCCGGAAAATGAAATATTCAAATTGAGAATTGGTTCCAATTTTCTCGGACATATGTGCAGTGATTTTGATTACATATTCCAAGCTGTAGGCTGACATACAAAAAATAAAATAACAATATGTTCTCCATCAAAATAAAAATGATTACTACATTGGTTGGTCGGGTTATATGTAAGGTGCGTATAACAAAGGCGCAGGTAATCGTCCACACTCATATTTATATATATATAAGGATTGCTGACGGGCTAGTCTACCAATAGGCAAGAATCGCGTGTCTCAAACAGAAGCGTTGAACCACCTCAGGTCTGCCTGCTGCCAAAGGCAAGACGCTGTAGCAATAGTTGGTAAGAAGTCTTCACGTTGGTTGAAATCTGAGAGCCTGTCGGGCTGGCAACGTAGCGTTGTGAAGAAGTCGTCACCAGTATAATGAGGGCTGCAGCCTGGCTGGTCCTGGTGTGGGTGTTCGTCCTTCAGCAACAGGTAAGTTAGACGGGATGTTGTCTAACTCTCTCTCTCTCTCTCTCTCTCTCCCTCTCTCTCTCTCTCTCTCTCTCTCTCTCTCCTCTCTCTCTCTCTCTCTCTCTCTCTCTCTCTCTCTCTCTCTCTCTCTCTCTCTCTCTCTCTCTCTCTCTCTCTCTCTCGTCTCTCTCATCTCTCTCTCTGTCTCTCTGTCTCTCTCTCTCTCTCTCTCTCTCCTCTCTCCCCTCTCTCTCTCTCTCTCTCTCTCTCTCTCTCTCTCTCTCTCTCTCTCTCTCTCTCTCTCTCTCTCTCGCTCTCTCTCTCTCTCTCTCTCTCTCTCTCTCTGTCTGTCTCTCTGTCTCTCTGTCTCTCTCTCTCTCTCCGTCTCTCTCTCTCTCCTCTCTCTCTCTCTCTCTCTCTCTCTCTCTCTCTCTCTCTCTCTCTCTCTCTCTCTCTATCTCTCTCTCTCTCTCTCTCTCTTCTCTCTCTCTCTCTCTCTCTCTCTCTCTCTCTCTCTCTCTCTCTCTCTCTCTCTCTCTCTCTGTCTGTCTGTCTCTCTCTCTCTCTCTCTCTCTCTCTCTCTCTCTCTCTCTCTCTCTCTCTCTCTCTCTCTCTCTCTCTCTCTCTCTCTCTCTCTCTCTCTCTCTCTCTCTCTCTCTCTCTCTCTCTCTCTCTCTCTCTCTCTCTCTCTCTCTCTCTCTCTTCTTCTTCTTCTAATAACTTTGACTAGGGTTCATAAGGGATGTCAAAACAAGTGAAACTGCAGCATGAGCTGTTATCCTACCTCACCTCATCAGAAGCCTGCTCCTATAAAATAATTTATTTAATGAGAATGTACTTTGGAACTATCACATAGGGGAACTATCAAATAACGAACCTGGTGAAAGTGCAAGGAAGAGCTGTAATCCTTCCTCATCTATGTTGAAACCTGCTCCTAGAGGCACATTTATTTCATGAGCTTCTTATATGCATCTGTAGGAAAACCTTTATTTATTAACAACATTAAGTAACAATCATATAAGGGAACAGGCCCCAGGATATAAACACCCACAAAATAGTCAGTGATATTCGAATGAATGTCTTAGCTGCTAAAGAAAACCGATTTGAATTTAAATTCCTATGGATACATCACATGTTGGCATCTCAAGGCTCTGTTGATATGCTTGCAAAGACAACCTGTAGAAAACGAGTAGTAGAAATTGATATGGTTGTTTCATTGGCAGTGACAAAGATTTTTTTTATGAGTCTAGCCACTTTCGAATCATCTAATAATAATGTTTTTTCTCACCATTACGAAGTTCTATTTTCATGATGTGAAGAGCGTAAAGGAATGATTAACTTCCAGTGTAACATGCATAATATTTGTGAAGGTGTGTCAGTGAACATCAACTTCGAGTTTATATGAACAGTATTGTTCATCTATTGTGAGTTCACAATGGCCGTCTCAATTTAGGCTTCAGTGGAAGCCACATGACCCCCTAGAGGATTCATTTGAATCCTAGGTTGCATAATTTTTATTATGTTATAGTGTAGTGATCTACTGCGTGTGCTTGGGAATACCCAGTGTGCAAGTTCGAGTCCTTTTAATGGTTCCTACTGATTTTCTCATATTTTACATATACATTACCCCACTCCTCAAATCAGTTCAAAGGTAGGTACGTCATTCCCCCAGCAGAGAAGACAACAGGAAGCAGCACCACACAAAACCTTTTCTTATTTTCAAAATGTTTTAAAAATGGCATTTGATTGTTTTACTCACGTTTTAAATTACGTTTTATACATGTGTGTTTTGAGACAGTGACACAGAGACAGAGAGGCAGAGACTGAGAGGCAAAGAGGCAGAAACAGACTGAGAGGCAGAGACAGAGACGCAAAGACAGAGAGGCAGAGACCGAGAGGAAGAGACAGACAGGCAGAGACAAAGAGGCAGACAGAGAGGCAAAAATGCACAGACAAAGAAGCAGAGAGGCAAAGACAAAAAGGAAAAGACATAGAGGCAGAGAGAGAGAGAGAGAGAGAGAGAGGAAGAGACAGATAGGCAGAAACAGAGACAGAGTCAGAGACAAAAAGGTAGAGACATAGAGGCAGAGGCAGAGAGGAAGAGACAGATAGACAGAGACAGAGAGGCAGAGTCAGAGATAGCAAAGACAGAGAGGCAGAGACAGAGAGTCAGAGGTAGAAAGGCAGAAGCAAAGGCAGAGGCAGACAAGCAGAGGCAGAGATGCAGAGGCAGACAAGCAAAGACAGAGATGCAGAGGCAGAGGCTCTAATCTCCTAGGACTAATCTCCTACAGCCAAGTCCAACGGCTCTAGGTTTTACAAACACCAGCTAGGACACAAACACTAGCCACCCTGCCAATGTACTGACAACCCAACATATCACACACCCAAACAAACGACACACATACGCAAATCCATGGTGGACAGGCCATCGAACTTTCAAACCTCCACTTCTTCCTGAATTTTACCTCCCTATCCCTCTACCCTCCCCCCATTCTTTCCAAACCACTTTGGACATCATAGGTAAAGCTGAGACAGAGAGGCAGAGACAGAGAGGCAGAGACAGAGAGGCAGAGACAGAGAGAAAGAGTCAAAGAGAAAGAGACAGATAGAAAGAGGCAGACAGAAAGAGACTGAGAGATAAGGCGAGAGACAGAAAGAGACGCGTGGGCAGGAGACTGGACGAGCAGCATGATGACATGTTGTAGCACTGGCAGCGAAGGGAAATCTGGCTGGCTCCTGGCCTGGGTCAACCCACACACACCATTTCTGACCTCAAGTTGACTCACATTTCACTGACAGAACCTCCCATACACACCAACCAGTGTTTATAATAATGTTAATAACTAACACACCAACTGTTAAAATAATAATTTACCTAAGAGTACTTTCCACACACACACACACTACAGAATCTCAAACACCATGGGCCATAAACACACCAAGAACACACAACACACCCACCAAACCCACGCCATACACACAAACATGCACCATACACACTAACATACCAAACATACACAAACACACACTCATACACATCAAGCACAAACGCACATAATAAACACTCACACACACTAAGATACCAACCGAACACACATAAAAATACCAAACAAACACATGCTTTCCAAACACATATACACATACCAAACACACACACACACACAAAAGGCAAAACGTTTAAATGAGAGCAGGAATGAAGAAGAAATCATTTTTTTTTCTACAGAGTGATAGGTGTAGGCAGACCAATAAAGTTGTACATAAAGGCAAACCAACAAAATCATTAGACAGAGGGGGAGTGAAAAATAAGAAGAGGGGGAACAAGTTCCTGAAGATTGCGTACACCAACATAGATGGAGTGAGATCGAAGATACTGGAGTTAAGTGATGTAATACAGCTGCAGACACCAGACATTGTTGCACTCACGGAGACAAAACTTGAAGATGGATATTTTAAATGAGGTCATATTCCCAAGGGGCTACTCAATTTGGAGACGAGACAGAAAAATTAGGAAAGGCGGTGGCGTTGCTGTGCTGGTGAAAGAACACCTAAAGGTGAACGAAATAATGACTGCCAATCCACAAGAAGTTGACATAATAGCACTAGAGATCTGCCATGAGGATGATAAACTAATGATCATAAATGCATATAGTCCACCGCCAAGCAGCACATGCTCAAAGCAGGAGCTAGATAGTAAACGAGAAGGTCTTATAACAATAATGAGAGAGATCATAGCGAGAGCGGATAACGATAGATCACGACTGTTGATAGTCATCGACTTCAACTTGAAATCCATAGACTGGGAAGCATATGAAGCAAAAACAGAAGATTTTTGGACCTGTAAAATTGTTGACCTCATCCTGGAATCATTCTTGTATCAACATGTTAAACAAGCTACGAGGATGAGGGAAGGGGACGTTCCTTCCATGCTAGATTTGATATTTACCAGGAAGGAGGAAGAAATATTTGACATTCAGTACCTTCCTCCCGTAGGTAAAAGTGACTATGTTTTTATGGGAATATATTATGCAATACGTTATAATCTGGAAGAAAATATCAAGGTTGATGCAATTGAAAAAAATGACTTTAGGAGAGGACATTATGGCAACCTTAGAAAATTTTTTAGTGAGTATAATTGGACAGACTTGTTGCTAGGCAAGAAAGTGAATGAGATGTATGTCAAGTTTTGTTACATATATGATAAAGGCACAAAAAAAATTATACCAAAACAGAGATGCAGAACTAGGAAACAGGATTGGTTCAACAGAAATTGCGAGACGGCCAGAGACCAAAAGACACAATAATGGAATCAATATAGGAAGAGGCCAAACCCCGAAACATACCAGCGATACAAAGATGCGAGAAACAACTACACGGCAGTGAGGAGAGAGGCAGAAAGAAATTTTGAAAAAGGGATTGCAGACAAATGTAAAACAGAACCAGGTCTATTCTTTAAATTCATAAACAACAAATTGCAGGTAAAGGATAATATTCAGAGGTTGAAAATGTGAAATAGATTCACGGAAAATGAAAAGGAAATGTGTGAAACATTAAACGAAAAGTTCCAAAGTGTGTTTGTACAAAATGAAATCTTCAGGGAACCAGATACAATAAGAATTCCAGAGAACAACCATAGGGCACATAGAGGTGTCTAGAGACGAAGTGGAAAAAATGCTCAAGGAGCTAAATAAGAACAAAGCAGTTGGTCCATATGGAGTTTCACCATGGGTTCTGAGAGAATGTGCACCTGAGCTCAGCATTCCACTTCAACTGATTTTTCAGGCATCCCTGTTTACAGGAGTTGTAGCTGATGTGTGGAAAAAGGCTAACAGAGTTCCAATCTACAAAAGTGGAAGCAGGAAAGACCCCCTTCATTATAGACCGGTATCATTGACAAGTGTAATAGTCAAAGTTTTGGAAAAAAAAATTAACCCTAAATGGGTAGAACACCTGGAGAGAAATGATATAATATCAAACAGACAGTATGGTTTTCGATCTGGAAGATCCTGTGTATCGAATTTACTCAGTTTCTATGATTTAGCAACAGAGATATTACAGGAAAGAGATGGTTGGGTTGACTGCATCTATCTGGACCTAAAAAAGGCTTTCGACAGAGTTCCACATAAGAAGTTGATCTGGAAACGGGAAAACATTGGAGGGGTGACAGGTAAGCTTCTAACATGGATGAAAAATTTTCTGACTGAATGAAAAATGAGGGCAGTGATCAGAGGCAATGTATCGGACTGGAGAAATGTCACAAGTGAAGTACCACAGAGTTCAGTTCTTGCACCGGTGATGTTTATTGTCTACATAAATGATCTACCAGTTGGTATACAGAATTATATGAACATGTTTGCTGATGATGCTAAGATAATAGGAAGGATAAGAAACTTAGATGATTGTCATACCCTTCAAGATGACTTGGACAAAATAAGTATATGGAGCACCACTTGGCAAATGGAATTTAATGTTAATAAATGCCATGTTATGGAATGTGGAATAGGAGAACATAGACCTCACACAACCTATATATTATGTGAGAAATCGTTAAAGAATTCTGATAAAGAAAGAGATCTAGGGGTGGTTCTAGATAGATCTAGGTTCTAGATCACCTGAGGACAACATAAAGAATATTGTGCGAGGAGCCTGTGCCACGCTTTCTAACTTCAGAATTGCTTCTAAATACATGGATGGCGATATACAATAGAAATTGTTCACGACTTTTGTTAGGCCAAAGCTAGAATATGCAGCGGTTGTGTGGTGCCCATATCTTAAGAAGCATATCAACAAACTGGAAAAGGTGCAAAGACATGCTACTAAGTGGCTCCCAGAACTGAAGGGCAAGAGCTACGAGGAGAGGTTAGAGGCATTATATATGCCAAAACTAGAAGACAGAAGAAAAAGGGGTGATATGATCACTACATACAAAATAGTAACAGGAATTGATAAAATCGATAGGTAAGATTTCTTGAGACCTGGAACTTTAAGAACAAGAGGTCACAGATTTAAACTAGCTAAACACAGATGCCGAAGAAATATAAGAAAAATCACTTTCGCAAACAGAGTGGTAGACGGTTGGAACAAGTTAAGTGAGAAGGTGGTGAAGGCCAAGACCGTCAGTAGTTTCAAAGCGTTGTATGACAAAGAGTGCTGGGAAGACGTAACACCACGAGCGTAGCTCTCATCCTGTAACTACACTTAGGTAATTACACTTAGGTAATTACACACACACACACACACCACACAGACAAACATACCACACACAAAAACATTTCAGCACAGACAAAAACACAACAAACACACACACACCACATAAACATACCAAACACACCAAACGTACAACACACATAAACACAAACACACACACACATACACACCAAGCACACAAATATGCCAGACACAAAAACAAACAAACAAACACACACAAAAAAACACAAACACACAAATACATTCCAATCCCAGAAACATACTAAACACACACATAAACACATCAAATACGTACCCAAACTTTCCAAACACATACAAACACACCAAACACACAAACACACCAAACACACACAAAACACAAACAAACACTCACACAAACACACTAAACATAAGTGTGTTTTGTGTTTGTGTTTGTGTGTACCACCTCATAATAAATACAAACATAACGATCACACAAACTCCATTTCGCCAAGCACAAACAAACAAAAAACTCACAAACAAACATCAACATAAACAAACACACCAAACACACAAAAATATTCCAAACACACACACACACATACTAAACACACACACAAAATATGTACACAAACATATCAAACACACACAAACACACCAAACACATGCACACACCAAATACATACAAACACACACACAAACCACACATCAAACACAAACAAAAACACACCAAAAACATACACACACACACACACACACACACACACACACACACACACACACACACACACACACACACACACACACACACACACACACACACACACACACACACACACACATACACACACACACACACACACAATGCAACACACACAATACCTTTCGGTATGCTAACCAAAAGGTTAGCATACCGAAAGGGAAACTATGAGGAGATAAGAAAATGCCTAGCAGATATAGCATGGGAAACAGAGCTCAGGGAAAAGACGGCCCAAGATATGATGGAATACATCACGCAAAAATGCAAGGATGCAGCAAACAAGTTTGTCCCAGTCCAAAAGGAAAACAGTGAAATGAAGATGAGAAACCCATGGTTTAATCAGAGATGTAGGCTAGCTAAGCAGCAAAGTAAAAGGGCATGGAGAAACTATAGGAATAACAGGACACTGGAGAGCAGAGAAAGATACCAGAATGCCAGGAATGAATATGTTAGGATGAGAAGAGAGGCAGAAAGACAATACGAAAATGACATCGCAAGCAAGGCAAAGACTCAGCCTAAATTGCTGCATAGCCACATCAGGAGAAAAACACAGTAAAGGAACAGGTTATGAAATTAAGGTTAGGGGCAGAAGGATTCACTACAAACGACAAGGAAGTGTGTGAGGAACTGAATAAGAAATTCCAGGAGGTCTTCACCTTGGAGCAAGGAGAAATCCCAGAGATAAGAGAGGGAATAGCTAACCAGGAACCACTGGAAGAGTTTGAGATTACCAGCGGGGAAGTAAGGAAGTGTTTACTAGAATTGGATGTGACAAAGGCTATAGGTCCAGATGGAATCTCCCCTTGGATACTAAAGGAAGGAGCAGAAGAACTGTGCCTCCCGCTCTCCATGGTGTATAACAAATCACTGGCAACAGGGGAACTGCCAGAAATTTGGAAAGCAGCTAACGTAGTCCCGATATACAAGAAAGGGGATAGACAGGAGGCACTGAATTACAGGCCAGTGTCCCTAACCTGCATACCATGCAAGTTGATGGAGAAGATTGTGCGAAGAAAGCTAGTGGAACATCTGGAGCGAAAGAACTTTGTAACACAGCATCAACATGGATTCAGGGATGGCAGGTCCTGCCTCACAGGGTTACTTGAATTCTACGACCAGGCAACAAAAATAAAGCAAGAAAGAGAAGGGTGGGCAGACTGCATATTTTTGGATTGTCAGAAAGCCTTTGACACAGTGCCACACAAGAGGCTAGTGAAAAAACTGGAGATGCAGGCTGGAGTGAAAGGGAAGGTACTCCGTTGGATACAGGAATACCTAAGTAACAGGAGACAACGAGTCAGTGTGAGAGGTGAGGTCTCAGATTGGCGAGACGTTACGAGTGGAGTACCGCAGGGGTCAGTCCTTGGACCTATACTGTTTCTGATATATGTAAATGATCTTCCAGAGGGTATAGAATCGTTTCTCTCAATGTTTGCCGATGATGCAAAAATTATGAGGAGGATTGAAACTGAGGACGATAGTAGGAGGCTACAAGATGACCTAGACAGACTGAGTGAATGGTCCAACAAATGGCTGTTGAAGTTCAACCCGAGTAAATGCAAAGTAATGAAACTAGGTGGTGGAAATAGGAGGCCAAACACAGGATACAGAATAGGAGATGAAGTACTTAATGAAACGAACAGAGAGAAAGATCTAGGAGTTGATATCACACCAAACCTGTCTCCTGAAGCCCACATAAAAAGAATAACGTCTGCGGCATATGCGAGGCTGGCTAACATCAGAACAGCGTTCAGGAACCTGTGTAAGGAATCATTCAGAATCTTGTACACCACATATGTAAGACCAATCCTGGAGTATGCGGCCCCAGCATGGAGCCCGTACCTTGTCAAGCACAAGACGAAGCTGGAAAAAGTCCAAAGGTATGCCACTAGACTAGTCCCAGAACTAAGAGGCATGAGTTACGAGGAAAGGCTGCGGGAAATGCACCTTACGACACTGGAAGACAGAAGAGTAAGGGGAGACATGATCACAACCTACAAAATCCTCAGAGGAATCGACCGGGTAAACAAGGATAAACTATTCAACACTGGTGGGACGCGAACAAGGGGACACAGGTGGAAACTGAGTACTCACATGAGCCACAGAGACGTTAGAAGGAACTTTTTCAGTGTCAGAGTAGTTAACGGATGGAATGCATTAGGCAGTGATGTGGTGGAGGCTGACTCCATACACAGTTTTAAATGTAGATATGATAGAGCCCAGTAGGCTTAGGAATCTGTACACCAGTTGATTGACAGTTGAGAGGCGGGACCAAAGAGCCAAAGCTCAACCCCCGCAAGCACAAATAGGTGAGTACAAATAGGTGAGTACACACACACACACGCACACACACACACACACACACACACACACACACATCTCAAGTTGAGAGGAGGGACCAAAGAGACAAAGCTCAAACCCCGCAAGTACAATTAGGTGAGTACACACACACACACACACACACACACACACATACACACACACACACACACACACACACACACACACACACGTAATAATAGGCATTAATTAGGCATAATAGTAGGCATTAAGGAACAAACACAAACAAGCCCAGTGGAGAGGAGAGATAAGGACAAAAATGAGGTTAATGAGATCTGAACACTTTAGCTCGGTAACGACTCAGCATAGCGTCGTTCCTTTACTAGAGGGTAGTCCGGTAACGACGCAGTATTGCATCGACTGTGGCGGCAAATTGGAGGCGCAATAAGGACAGTGACTGACTGATTAAGGTGGTATTCACAAGTGAGAGAACAGAAGAGGACTTGTTAGAAAGGAGGAGCAGACTAGCATATGTACAGAAGTTCTAAAAAGTATTCCTGCAGAGAATATGACAAGGAACGAGGTAATGAGGGCAGCAAGAGCAAGGAGGGAGCGCAGGGAGAGAGAAAGGAATCAGGGAGTCTCAACCCCGAGCCCTACAATCCCAGAGGGGAGTGGGGAACCCTCCACAAGCAGCTCAACAGACGTAGTGAGAATAGCACCACCCCCATCTGCCACCCCATAGATGTCCTACATGCTCCAACCCCTGGTGCCCAAGGTGCCCACCAATGGCACCCTCCCCCCACTTCCCCCTTCTCCCCCACCCCAAGCCCTCCCTTCTCCCCCACCCCCAAGCCCTCCATTCTCTCGCCCCAAGCCCTCCAGTATCCCCCAGCCCCTTGAGCCCTCCCTTCACCCCCACTCCTCTAAGCCTTCCCTTCTTCCTTATTTCCCTCAGCACTCTCTTTCCCCAACCACCCCCCCCCTAGCCCTCCTTCCTCTTCTGCTCCCCATTCCCCCCAAGCCATCCCTCCTCCCATTTTCCCCAGAACCTCCCCCTCATCCCCCCAAGCCTTCCCCGCTTTTCACCCCCCCAAGCCCTCATTTCTCCCCTAACCCCCCCCCCCCCCCTTCTCCCAAGCCCATCCTCCTGCACCACCATTCCCGTACCAGATCTGCCTAGCCCCTTGCACACCCCAAATCCCCCAGGTCCTCCTTCATAGGCCCTCCCATTTCTGTCCCTCCCTGTTTCCCTACTTCAGGAGAAGCAATAGGACCTGAGAAAGGACAGAAGAAAGTCAGTTTCAGGGTCATGTACTCAAACCTAGATGGGATCACAAGCAAGGCAAGTGAACTCAGAGAAAGAGCACAAGAAGTGAACCCAGATATAATCGGACTCACAGAAACAAAACTCTCAGGAATCATAACAAATGTGGTGTTTCCCAGGACTACACAGTAATTAGGAAAGAAAGGGAAGGAAGGAGAGGAGGTGGAGTGGCCCTACTAATGAGAAAGAAATGGAGTTTCAAAGAGATAGTTATCCTGGGCTGCGAGGGATTTAGAGACTACATAACAGGCACCATGACAATGGGAGGACCTAAAGTAATAGTAGCAGTGATATATAACCCTCCACCAATGACAGAAGACCCAGGCAAGAGTATAACAACAATAACATGGCAGTTAACACAATAATTGAAAGGGTAACCTCTGCTGCCTGTAGAAATAGATCCCATCTGCTCATCATGGGGGACTTCAATCACGGAAGGATAGACTAGGAGAACAAGGAACCACATGGAGATGAGGAAACATGGAGAGCCAGACTAATGGAGGTGCACAAGAAACTTTTTAAGCCATCATGTGAGGGAGCCCACAAGGATGAGAGGAAATGAGGAACCAGCGAGACTCTACCTAGTCTTCACTCTGAACGACACCGACATAAGGGAAATCGGATTCGAGGCCCCCAGAAGAAATGAACGACCACAGTGTACTAGTGTTTGAGTATCTGATTGAAGAAGGGTTATTGAACTCGAGGAAGGGTACTGAAAACAAAAGGCTGGTATTCCGAAAGGGAAACTATGAGGAGATAAAAAAATTCCAAACAGATATAACATACGAAACAAAGCTCAGGGGAAAGAGGGTACAAGAAATGATGGACTACATCACGCAGAAGTGCATGGAAACAGCAAACAAGTTTGTCCCAGTCCAAAAGGAAAACAATGAAATGAGGATGAGAAACCCATGGTTTAATCAGAGATGTAGGCTAGCTAAGCAGCAAAGTAAAAGGGCATGGAGAAACTATAGAAATAACAGGGCAATTGAGAGCAGAGAAAGATACCAGAGTGCCAGATATGAATATTTCATGTTGAGAAGAGAGGCAGAAAGACAATACGAAAATGACATCGCAAGCAAGGCAAACACACGTCCTACATTGCTGCACAGCCACATCAGGAGAAACACAACAGTAAAGAAACAGGTAATGAAATTAAGGATTGGTGCAGACGGAGTCACTACAAACGACAAGGAAGTGTGCAAGGAACTGAATAAGAAATTCCAGGAGGTATTCACTATAGAGCAAGGGGAAGTTCCAGAGATAAAAGAGGGAATAGTTAACCAGGAACCACTAGAAGAGTTTGAGATTACCAGTGGGGATGTAAGGAAGCTCTTGCTAGAAGTGGATGTGTCAAAGGTTATAGGCTCAGATGGTATCTCCCCTTGGATACTAAAGGAAGGAGCAGAACCACTGTGTCTGCCACTCTCCATAGTGCACAACAAATCACTAGCAACAGGAGAACTGCATAGAATCTGGAAAGCAGCTAATGTATTCCCGATATACAGAAAGGGGGATAGACAGGAGGTACTGAACTACAGGCCAGTGTCCCTAACTTGTATACTATGCAAGGTGATGGAGAAGATCGTGAGAAAAAACCTAGTAAAGACATCTGGAGAGAAGAGACTTCGTGACAAATCGCCAACATGGGTTCAGGGAGGATAAATCTTGCCTGACTGGCTGAATAGAATTCTACGACCAGGTGACAACGATTAAGCAAGAAAGAGAAGGCTGGGCGGACTGCATTTTCTTGGATTGTCGGAAAGCCTTTGATACAGTACCGCATAAGAGGCTGGTACATAAGCTAGAGAGACAGGCAGGTGCTCCAGTGGATAAGGGAGTACCTAAGCAATAGGTAGCAGAGAGTTACGGTGAGGGGTGAGATAGATTGGCGTGAAGTCACCAGAGGAGTCCCACAGGGTCTGAACTCGGTCCTATCTTGTTTCTGATATATGTAAATGATCTCCCGGAGGGTTTAGATCCATTTCTCTCAATGTTTGCTGACGATGCCAAAATTATGAGAAGGATTATGACCGAGGAGGACTTCCTGAGGCTTCAAGAAGACCTAGACAAGCTGAAGGAATGGTCGAACAAATGGTTGTTAGAGTTTAACCCAATCAGACGTAATGTAATGAAGATAGGTGTAGGGAGCAGGAGGCCAGACACAAGGTATCATCTGGGAGATGAAATTCTCCAAGAGTCAGAGAAAGAAAAAGACTTGGGAGTTGATATCACGCCAGACCTGTCCCCTGCAGCCCATATCAAGAGGATAACATCAGCGGCATATGCCAGGCTGGCCAACATAAGAACGGCATTCAGAAATTTGTGTAAGGAATCATTCAATACTCTGTATACCACATATGTTAGGTCAATCCTAGAGTATGCAGCCCCAGCATGGAGTCCATATCTAGTCACGGATAAGACTTAACTGGAAAAGGTTCAAAGGTTTGCCACCAGACTAGTACCCGAGCTGAGAGGTATGAGCTACAAGGAGAGACTACGGGAATTAAACCTCACTTCGCTGGAAGACAGAAGAGTTAGGGGGAACATGATCACCACATTTAAGATTCTCAAGAGAATTGATAGGGTAGATAAAGACAGGCTATTTAACACAAGGGGCACACGCACTAGGGGGACACAGGTGGAAACTGAGTGCCCAAAAGCCACAGAGATATTAGAAAGTACTTTTTTAGTGCCAGAGTGGTTGACAAATGGAATGCATTAGTAAGTGATGTGGTGGAGGCTGATTCCATGCAGAGTTTCAAGTGTAGATATGATAGAGCCCAGTAGGTTCAGGAACCTGTACACCTGTTGATTGACGGTTGAGAGGCAGGACCAAAGAGCCAGAGCTCAACCCCCGCAAGCACAATTAGGTGAGTACAATTAGGTGAGTACAGGCTGGAGTCCATACCTAGTTAAACACAAGACAAAGTTAGAGAAGATTCAGCGGTATGTCACCAGGCTCGTTCCGGAACTGAGAGGAATGAGCAACGAGGAAAGGCTAAAGGAGCTGAACCTCACGTCCCTGGAAAACAGAAGAGTAAGGGGAGACATGATAACCACCTACAAAATTCTCAGGGGAATTGACAGTTTGGACAATGACAAACTCTTCAGCACGGGTAGGACATGAACAAGGGGACACAGGTTGAAACTTAGTACCCAGATGAGCCACAGAGACGTTAGAAAGAATTTGTTCAGTGTCAGAGTTGTTAATAAATGGAATGCACTAGGAAGTTATGTGGTGGAGGCTGACTCCATACACAGTTTCAAATGTAAATACGATAGAGCCCAGTAGGCTCAGGAATCTGTACACCAGTAGATTGGCGGTTGAGAGGCGGAACCAAAGAGACAAAGCTCAACCCGCGGAAGCACAATTAGGTGAGCACAAACATACACATACAGAAACATGCACAAACTCAACCACTTACACACACACACAATAAGTATTTGTTTATAATTTAAATTGAACACGTATTCACCATCATGTCGAATCGGCTCTGATACCCAACATACCCAACATGAACTTTAACAATGGCTTTGTTGCTGTTGACTATTCCTTTTCACAATACATACTTAAATGTTCTAACCTTCTTAACAAATGTGATTTTTTATTCCTACCCTTTTCTTATTCGTATCTTTCTTCTTACTCTTATATTTCTCTTACTCTTTCCCTCCTCTTATTCTTACATTATTCCTATTATAACCTTATTCTTACATTCATCCCATTCTTACCTTATTCTTTTTGTTTTTATTTATGTATACAAGAGTTCTTACATTCTTGTACACCCTAGAACACGCATAGCGTTTCGGGCAATTCCTTAATCCTAAATTTCACACACCCACATTCTCAGGAAGCAGGCCGTAGCAGCTGTCTAACTCCCGGGTACCTATTTACTACTAGGTGAATAGAGGCATCAAGGTGAAAGAAACTCTTTACAATTGTTTCCGCCTCGGCCGGGGATCGAACCCGGACCCTTAAAACTACGAACCCCGAGCACTATCCACTCGGACGTCAAGTCACAGGAATTCAAAAGACTTCTTATATTCATCATATTCCAATCTATTTCTATATTCATACTATTCTTTTCTTATTTTTACATTCATCTTAGTGTTACATTCATGATATTCTTGCATTGATCTTATTTTTACATTCATCTTATTCTTACATTCATCTTATTCTTACCTTATCCTTACATTTATCTTTACATTAATCCAATTATTATTTTATTCTTACACTCATCCTATTCTTACCTATTTCTTACCTTTAATCAAAGTCCTACATTCATCCTAGTCTTACTTATTCTTACATTCATGCTATTCTTACCTTATTCTTACATTCCTCATATTCTTACCTTATTCGTACATTCATCCTAGTCTTACCTTTTTCTTACATTCATGCTATTCTTACCTTTTTCTTACATTCATCATATATTAATTTATTCTTACGTTCATCCTATTTGTATCTTTTTCTTACATTCATCCTATTCTTACCTGATCCTCCCCTATCTTTTCGCTCTCTTACCTTATATATTTGTCAAGAACATCCTGTCCTTTATTTCGGGCTATTCACGCCCGTGCCACCTTTTGGGTGGCTTAATCTTCATCCATGACACAATCCTCTCCTTTTACACGACTTGTCAATGGTCCAGGACGAACTAAAATGCCGTCGTTTGTTCACTTTCTGATATGTGGTTTGTCCATCATAACCTTAAGCTAATCTAACCTTAGTAGATAGTAGATAGTTATGTAGTTGTGCTGAATCCATTCCAGTGAGCGGAATTCCTCCCTGAGGACACGTACATATTTGTACACAACACAGAAAGTCTGTAATTTATAATACTGAAGGACAGAGAAAATACTTGCAACATTGAGGTCATCAACTTGCACTGAAAATATGCATCAATATGCTTGCAGGAGAGCGAGAGCAGGACGTGCACCACAGGTGGAGGAGTGTGTGTGGAGGCCCGGGCTGACTGTCTCGCCATCCTCACTGAATATGATGACTGCCTTCATGGCGCCCGATGCTGCCTCAGTGAGTATATTTATGTTATACACATGTTATCACCGATATATACACCCAGACGTGTTCCCGGCTTCTCGATGAATATAAACTGAAAGATTACTTTAGTTTTCAACTATGCCCAAAACTAGAGTATACCTGCTTCTGGTATGCTGCTTGTTGCTTATCAGGAAGGAATTCATGGTTGTCTTAATAACCTTCCAAGGTTGATAGGCCTTAAGCCTAACACCAAACCAAAGAGTTAAGTGGAACACACATAGACCATAAAATTCCAGTGAATATCTTAGTGTATGGAAGTCTTGTAGTGGATCAAACACTGTACTTATATTCAAACGTTTACCCAGCCAATTTATAAATAAATACACTTTAGTGTGTCTCAGTTGATACATTTAGTAAAGTGTTCCTTATCTTTACTACTCAATTACAGATTAATTATTGTGCTTCATTGGACTGAAAAGGTTTACTGATAAACTTCTTTTAAACATTGTTCACTTTGTTACACGATAGACTTAACTGATCAAGAACTGACATATATTCAGCAAAATTAATCTGAACAATACTCTGTTAAAATATATAAAAAGTCGAGGAGAATAGAGAGGGTAGCCATCACATTAAATCAGGAATACATGTAGGGTATGAAACAAACATTTTAATTTATTTGACCACAACAACATTTTATGATGTCGTTAGCAAAGAAAACATTAATACAAAGTGAAGTCACATTTACATGATGTATCAATGTTAACTGATGCCACGTGAAATAAGAGAAGCGTTGGAGGTAGAATTCCTGGGCCACACCCAGAGTGAATGAGGACAAGGTTTAAAACAACTGATTGGCCTTCAATGGAATCCACTGGACCTCTAGAGGATTCAGTTCAATCCCAGGTTGCATTAGTTTTGGCCATATCGTGGTGTACTGGCCTAGGGCGTGTGCTTGGGAGTACCAAGTTTTCGGGTTCGAATCCCCTATTGACTTTCTCAAAACATAATAGTTACCACAATAGACGAAGTTTTTAATAGCAACACCGATGTTCCACGTGAATACATTAACGGAATGTAAACAGCATATCCTTCATATGTTAGGGTTCTTTGGTTAAATTTTATTATCGTAGTTTTAATATCTAAATAATATATTTCCAAAGAAATTCTGATTATGGTAAAAAAATCGATGGTGTTGTAGGCTGATAAGATTTCTGACGCTGTCCATGAGCTCAGATCTACGTATACAAATGTCATCTGTATTCTTAGACGTAACACATCCTAATGTTAGAACATACTTTAACATTCGACACCAGGTGGCTCATTTGAGATCGAGAGACTTGACGTTCTACTTTTAACCAGCAAATACATTAAAAACTCACCGACGATCAGACAATATGGCTACAATACTCACCATTCACGTGGAGAGGCACATGTGGGCATTGCAATTTCTAAATAAACCCAACAATAAACTCGAACTTTACAGATACCTTTGGCATCACAAAGACTTCATGACCAACAATATACATACATAAGAAGAACCATTTACATAAAAATTAACCATTTACACAAAATATACTCTCCCACCGTCGGCCGAGCGGACAGCACGCTGGACTTGTGATCCTGTGGTCCTGGGTTCGATCCCAGGCGCCGGCGAGAAACAATGGGCAGAGTTTCTTTCACCCTATGCCCCTGTTACCTAGCAGTAAAATAGGTACCTTGGTGTTAGTCAGCTGTCACGGGCTGCTTCCTGGGGGTGGAGGCCTGGTCGAGGACCGGGCCGCGGGGACACTAAAATGCCCCGAAATCATTTCAAGATATAACCTGTCACTCTAATAGCAGGCCTCAACCCTCAACATCATATAATACACCAAAGCATTAATCTCCCTAACAATTTAATTAATTTTTTTACCAGATTTTATACCGATATATTCACCCACTGGATCTGTTAGGCCTGATTTTAGCTTTACGAAAAGACTAGGAAATCATCTTCATCACTACATATCACCTGGATCTCTCACAGGACCTGATCACGTTCCAATGACCATATACCACTCTAACAACCCAGTTCACTTTCAAAAAATACCTTATTCTTCATCCAAAAGTGCTAAATGGGATGTATTACATTAAGCAAATATTATAGTTGTCTACGGTGATACTTAAAGCTGAAAATTCTTGAGTTCCTTATTTGAAATGTTGAAGCGTAATGATAACTCTTATAACAGTCCATTTCAGTAATTCATATTAAATAATAACAGTTAACACAAAAACCTTTAATTAGAATGAAGTAAAATGTAATATTTATGCTACTCGATTCTTCAATATACAATCTTTTATTTACGTGAGATTTCTGCTTTGGATCAATCTTATTCTTGGAATATAAAAATTATATTTGTTTCCCATATGATATCCATCGATCCTGTTGCAGTTCTTTAAGAAGCGTTTGAGACCACTTTATTATAACAAAATACATGAGAATGATCCGCCTGACCACCTGCGTGTATTCCTCTTGGCAGCAGCTTGAGCTTTACATCTGATGCTTGTGTCAGTATACACCAACAGTATGAATCAGTATGGCACACTTGACTTCTCATGGTTATTATCAGGAAGCCTTTTAGGTTTGTAATGCATTCCTCAGCCAATGACACAACAGAGTACTGTACTAACTTAGTTAATATACAGTGTACCATCCTCGATACGTAATATTAAAGAATTACTGTAACACCCAGATGGACAGTTAAGAGTATGTAATCTCTGTGAAGGTCACTTGTACTTGTTGTGTATGTGCAAATGTTTGTGAATAAACTTTATTAATGTATGACTATTAATTTTAATGAGTAAATGTTCATCTCTTCACATTCTCATTTAAGGATATTTATTTTTTTCAAGAAGTTATGTGTAATGTCTGATAACATTTCCGAATATTTTGTTCAACTTAAATGTAAATAATTTATATATGATATTAAGTAAGGCATTTTACTGTTTAACATTTGACTGGTGTTTTTCACAGTGGAGGACCTTGGGTCAAGACGGCTTCAGCGGGAGAGAAGGGAAGGTCTCAACAAACGTTCCAGAGGCGACGACAACTCCGCAAGAGTACCAAGAGAACACAATAAAACACACAAGAAAACTAACAAGAAAATACGTCATAACAGAAATGAGAAGAAAAAGGGCAAGGAAAGTCAAGAGAGCAAGAGGAATGGAAGAAAGAAGAACATTGTGGGAGGTGGTAAGATAACCGGAGCTGACCGTCGTAGAACACGAGGTAGAAACCACAAACCTGGAGGAAAAGAAATGACACAGCGTCGCAGAGGACAAGGAAAAGTGGGACAACTTAAGCCAAGTATTAAACATCTACGGAAACAAAACACAAATAAGCTAAACAAAAACATTGAGAAGACCAAATATCGCAAAAAACATGTGAAAAATATGAACAAATTAATGAAAAAGAAAACAAGCAACACACAAAAAGAAAGAAGGAAAGGACATAAAGCAAATTCAAAGATTAAACGGAAACGTAAACAAATAAATGGTATACGTAAACAAATGCACAAAAACAAAGGAAAGACAATGCGGCAAAGAAAACCAAATAAAGATAATGAAAACAGGCGAATGGATGAGAGTAAACGTCTCAAAATGCTAAACAAAGTGAAGAAAAACAAAGGAATGGAAGACAACAAACGTGGCACAAGACCAAAGAAAGTTAAGGGAATCAAAGGAAAAATACAAATGGAAAATACTAAAGGTAAGAGAGAACGTAGTAAAAATAAACAAATTAAAGGAAATGTGAAAATCAAGAAACAGAAAAGAAAATATGCAAAGAAAAAGGCTAAAGGAAGAAGAAAGGATCAAGACATGAACAAAGTGAACCTACGGAAGAAGATCCTGAGCGAAGGAAGGAGGAAAGGTAGGTGTGGGTCT
The DNA here is from genome assembly GCF_040958095.1 of Procambarus clarkii. NCBI lineage: Eukaryota > Metazoa > Arthropoda > Malacostraca > Decapoda > Cambaridae > Procambarus > Procambarus clarkii. Next base: position 32,557,149 of record NC_091205.1, read on the forward strand.
GGTTAACTAGAACCAACAGAGGGAGGAATAGTGACAGACCGCAAGCCAAGAAATACTACGGTGAAGTAAGCACAGCTAAAACATATATAATAAACACAAACACTTGTTAACCTTTTACCAACTGTTCAGATCTTGAGCAGCTTATGGTCTCTTCGCTTAAAATGTGAGCGTTCATTATCACACCCTCAACATGTTGTCATAATGCAAACTCTGGATTTCCCTCTGGTGGTGACCTGCTATTTTGATGTGGGGATGTGTGCTTACTTCCCTAGATGAACCTTAATGTGCACATGGTGCTGAGCTTCATCCTTCAGCCTTTTAACCTTCAATATCATTATATACGTGTACCCGGATATATTGGCTTAAGTCGTATCTACATTTAAGTCCGAGTTAAAAGTTTGCCTCCACTATTTCACTCCTCAATTTATTCCTTTTGTTTGACTACTTTGATAAAAAAAAGTTATTTATAGTTCTTGTGGCTTATTCGAATATTTAGTTTGCAAGTGCCCTCCGGTTCGTGGCACACCCATGTTATGGGGGCTAACTATCAATTCCCAAGAGAGCTTTGTATTTCGTGATCATTCTGTAATTCAATGACATGCAATGTATTAAAAATGCTATCTTGAAGCTTAAGCCTCAGCTTCGACACAAGTTTATTAAAATTTTTATATATGATAGGATTTATTCTCCATTCAAGTGCAGTAAAAAATTTAAATGAGCCGACATAGGCTGTTGACTTAATACTATAAACTTGAATGGCCTCACCTGTGTTAAAGAAATTTTATGTTCCCTTCACGGAAGGGAATACCTGTCCTAAACACTTTTAAAGAACCAGCGTTGGTATCTTCTCCTACTAGAAGCTCTTTGTGTAGATTCGAAAGTAAAAGGCGTGACCTTAAGTCTTGAAATGTAATATTTAAAAAAAATAAAAAAATAATATCACTGTAGTGACAAGTGATTAATAGGATCAACAGCTACTCGTCAATAGGTTAATATTAGATCTAAAAGGAAAAAAAAAATATTATACTTGATTATTTTTGTGTTTTTGACAAATTTCTTTGTCCAACATATTTATGGTCAAGATCAGTAGTGTTTCAAAAACTATCAAGATAAAAAGAAATGAAACTGCAGAAGGCCCGTGGTCCTACACGAGGCAGCTATTTATATCAATCCAAACTTATTGATATGTTTGTATAACTTATACTTGAAACAATCCATCTATCCCAATAATTTGTTCCCAGAAATCAACAATCCAAACTTATCCAATTTTAGCCATTATTTCGTATTCTATTTTGTATTGATAAACACAATGTTTGATGTCATTATTTTAAGGCATATATAATGCATCCAAAATTATAAGGGATTGCAAGAGACATAAAGGCTTATTGGAGAAATACTTAGGCGTTTAACGGAAAGAGACTTAAAGGCTTAACATAGAGATACTTAGATACAAGTTAACCATACGGGGATGTGGGTGTGAACCAAGATAGACATATGTTTGTGTCACAGCCCTGCATCCTCGTTCATCCAGATATAAAATATTATCCCGTTTTAAAGGAAAGTAGACTGGCCAGAGACTATTTAACCAATACAAGTTGGTTTTCTCTGCTTGGTACTACCCAACCACTTAGACTGGACGATAGAGCGACGATCTCACTTCATGGAGGTTTCAGTCCCCGACCGTCTAAGTGGTTGGGCACCATTCCTTCCCCTCCCTCGCCCCATCCCAAATATTTATCCTGATCCATTCCCAGTGTTATATAGTCTTAATGGCTTAGTGCTTTGTTCTAATAATTCCGTCCCTCAACTTGGTACTAGGCTGTGGTAAGGTTTCCATTGATGTAATTGCTCCCTCCATGGTACTCAGCTTGCCAGTTTTATCGGTTTTCTCAGTTTGGATCGTACAAGTCATATTGGCTGGCTTAAATCTTGCTGAAAATACACGTGTATATATTGTGTACAAAAGTATTACAATGTGTAAAGCCTGGGGTGGAAATTTACGACGAAAACATTGGAAGTAGACAAAAACACTGGCATAGTTAAAGGTGTAGAATAACTTTTATATTCTGAGATTATATAATAACCGAGGTTTTGTCTCCAGCTTCCAAGGACACTCTGGGAAGACCAACCTTGGGTGAAGGACATCGTTTTAGACAGAATGTGAAGTCATATGGACTTGTCGATGACAAAAGAAGTAAGTATCTCCTTGTTTATATGTCCATTTTACCCTGACAACGTTACTGTGACTCGTAACGAGCATTACCATGACCACATTGTGACTGTGTTGTGTGTTACCATGACCACATTGTGACTGTGTTGTGTGTTACTATGACCACATTGTGACTGTGTTGTGTGTTACCATGACCACATTGTGACTGTGTTGTGTGTTACTATGACCACATTGTGACTGTGTTGTGTGTTACCATGACCACATTGTGACTGTGTTGTGTGTTACTATGACCACATTGTGACTGTGTTGTGTGTTACCATGACCACATTGTGACTGTGTTGTGTGTTACCATGACCACATTGTGACTGTGTTGTGTGTTACCATGACCACATTGTGACTGTGTTGTGTGTTACCATGACCACATTGTGACTGTGTTGTGTGTTACCATGACCACATTGTGACTGTGTTGTGTGTTACCATGACCACATTGTGACTGTGTTGTGTGTTACCATGACCACATTGTGACTGTGTTGTGTGTTACCATGACCACATTGTGACTGTGTTGTGTGTTACCATGACCACATTGTGACTGTGTTGTGTGTTACCATGACCACATTGTGACTGTGTTGTGTGTTACCATGACCACATTGTGACTGTGTTGTGTGTTACCATGACCACATTGTGACTGTGTTGTGTGTTACCATGACCACATTGTGACTGTGTTGTGTGTTACCATGACCACATTGTGACTGTGTTGTGTGTTACCATGACCACATTGTGACTGTGTTGTGTGTTACCATGACCACATTGTGAAGCTCCAACCCAACTAAGAGTCTCCTCACCCACCAAGAAAAAAGTCTCCACTCCAGTCAAGAAGACACAAGCCGTCGGGAAAATCAGCACTGTAAACACTAACATGGACTCAATGATTCCACTATAACGGAATAATGAACAATCTCAAGATTATGCAATGGAATGCAGGCGATGAGTCACAATAACGTGGCTGAAGTATGTTGACCAGACCACACACTAGAAAATATGCAATATTTATATCAATATGCAATATCAATATGCAATGGAATATTCAAGGATTCAAAAACAAAGCGAAAACACTCAGAGCAGTGCTTTTCAAGGACAACACTGGTATTGTTCTACTTCAAGAAACACTCACCAGGACTGAAAGAATATCAATATCCTAGGTTATCAAGGTTTCCACTGCCCTATGGCACAAGGTCACACCAGAGGCAATTCAATTCTAGTAAGAAATCATATCAATGCCACGGCAGTCACAGACCTGCCTAAATGTGGCGAGAACGTCGAAATCTTGGGAGTTAATCTCACTATGAGGAACTCAATGCTGTCCATCTTCAATGTATACAGGAGCCATAGAGAACACGACATGGATCTCTCAGCAATCTTTGAAATAGCAGTCACTACACCTACTATCATCTCTGGCGACTTCAACGCTCATAGTGAATTACTACTTGATTCACCAAGAACCGACGCCAACGGAAGACATATTGAACACCTTTTTTATGAAGTGCCTGAAATCAGGTTGCTTAATTCGACGGAACCAACCCACACTGGTGGGGGAAAGCTGGCTCTCACGTTTGTTACTACCAGTATTTATGAGTTGTGTCATTTGTCAGTTGATCATGTTCTGACCCGTGACCACTTTGCCACAAAAACAGTTATTAATATATAGCACTACCTCCCAGACCTCCAGCTCCCGAGCCCGGATGGGACTTTATCAAAGCAGATTGGAGGAAGTTTCAGGAATCTCTCGAAACTTGGCACCAAAACTACACTCCTCCTGACAACACCGAAGAAGTGGAAAAAGATTTAGTAAATGCAATGCATAGAGCAGCAAATTACGCCATCTCCAAGAGGAAAACAATTACCCAACAACGTAAGGACCATTGGTATTACTGTGATAGGATCAAAGAACTACATAACAGACTAAATGGTGCACGAAAGAATTTTAGAAGAGATAGAGCCGAAGCTAATCTGGGACTTCTTAGAGCTGTCCGAGATCATATGCACGAAGAAACAGCAAAAATCAGAGAGGGGAAATGGCTCGAGTGGTGTGCCAAGCTAAATCAGCATACATCCTTGGGTGACATCTAGAGGCAGATCAACAAGGCCAAAGGAAAATCGCCTCATGCTCCTCCGCATTATGTTCATCCAGAACATGAAGCAGAAAGGTTAGCAAATCTATTTGCTTCAAGAGCTAGTTCCACTCAACTTCCTCAAGCAACTCTGACTCACCAACAAAGACTTAAAGCAGCAAGATGGAAAAAAAGTAGATGATGCTTTAGCCTTACCTGACGAACTGGACCAACCTTTCAATCTGAAAGAACTCAGAAGCGCTACAAAGAAAACTAAAAATACAGCTCCAGGTGATGGCAAAATCCCTTACAACATGCTAGCCAAGCTAGGAGAAAGAGGAGAAGAAGCCTTCTTAAATCTCATCAACAGAGTATGGGCAACAAGAACTCGACCACTCTCTTTAAACAGTGTAATTATAGTTCCCATTCAAAAACCTAAAACCCAGGAAATCCAATACCCATCTCATTAAAAAGCTGTCTGGCCAAAACTGCAGAAAGAATGGTCCTTAATCGAATTGAATGGAAAGCTAATCCACTACACCAATATATGTTTACTTACAAACATATTTATTTAATTTATATAAATATATATATATATATATATATATATATATATATATATATATATATATATATATATATATATATATATATATATATATATATATATATATATATATATATATATATATATATATATATATATGTCGTACCTAATAGCCAGAACGCACTTCTCAGCCTACTATTCAAGGCCCGATTTGCCTAATAAGCCAAGTTTTCATGAATAAATGTTTTTTCGTCTACCTAACCTACCTAACCTAACCTAACCTAGCTTTTTTTGGCTACCTAACCTAACCTTACCTATAAATATAGGTTAGGTTAGGTTAGGTAGGGTTGGTTAGGTTCGGTCATATATCTACGTTAATTTTAACTCCAATAAAAAAAAAATTGCCTCATACATAGAGAAAAGGGTTGCTTTATCATTTCATAAGAAAAAAATTATAGTAAATATATTAATTCAGGAAAACTTGGCTTATTAGGCAAATCGGGCCTTGAATAGTAGGCTGAGAAGTGAGTTCTGGCTACTAGGTACGACATATATATATATATATATATATATGTCGTACCTAGTAGCCAGAACGCACTTCTCAGCCTACTATGCAAGGCCCAATTTGCCTAATAAGCCAAGTTTTCATGAATTAATTGTTTTTCGACTACCTAACCTACCTAACCTAACCTAACCTAACTTTTTCGGCTACCTAACCTAACCTAACCTGTAAAGATAGGTTAGGTTAGGTTAGGTAGGGTTGGTTAGGTTCGGTCATATATCTACGTTAATTTTAACTCCAATAAAAAACAATTGACCTCATACATAATGAAATGGGTAGCTTTATCATTTCATAAGAAAAAAAATAGAGAAAATATGTTAATTCAGGAAAACTTGGCTTATTAGGCAAATCGGGCCTTGCATAGTAGGCTGAGAAGTGCGTTCTGGCTACTAGGTACGACATATATATATATATATATATATATATATATATATATATATATATATATATATATGAGTATGGGTTCGAGTCACTTCTGGGGTGTGAGTTTTCAGTTATATATATATATATATATATATATATATATATATATATATATATACATATATATATATATATATATATATATATATATATATATATATATATATATATATATATATATATTTATATATATATATATATATATATGCGAACAAGCCTGAATGGTCCCCAGGACAATATGCAACTGAAAACTCACACCCCAGAAGTGACTCGAACCCATACTCCCAGAAGCAACGCAACTGGTATGTACAAGACGCCTTAATCCACTTGACCATCACGACCGGACATAATGAGGTGATAGCCGAGGCTATTTGAACCACCCCACCGCCGGCACTCGGATAGTAATCTTGGGCATAGCATTTTACCAATTCACCTCATTCTTTGGGGCACACGTGAGGAACACAAATGCAAACAAGCCTGCATGGTCCCCAGGACAATATGCAACTGAAAACTCACAACCCAGAAGTGACTCGAACCCATACTCCCAGAAGCAACGCAACTGGTATGTACAAGACGCCTTAATCCACTTGACCATCACGACCGAACATAATGAGGTGATAGCCGAGGCTATTTGAACCACCCCACCGCCGGCACTCGGATAGTAATCTTGGGCATAGCATTTTACCAAATCACCTCATTCTTTGGGGCACACGTGAGGAACACAAATGCGAACAAGCCTGAATGGTCCCCAGGACAATATGCAACTGAAAACTCACACCCCAGAAGTGACTCGAACCCATACTCCCAGAAGCAACGCAACTGGTATGTACAAGACGCCTTAATCCACTTGACCATCACGACCGGACATAATGAGGTGATAGCCGAGGCTATTTGAACCACCCCACAGCCGGCACTCGGATAGTAATCTTGGGCATAGCATTTTACCAAATCACCTCATTCTTTGGGGCACACGTGAGGAACACAAATGCGAACAAGCCTGAATGGTCCCCAGGACAATATGCAACTGAAAACTCACACCCTATATATGTGTGTGTGTGTGTATATCACGAAAATAAACACGTGATTAAGAATGTGACAATGTCAGACCACGGAGGAAAAATGAAACAGGAATTTCCTTAAGTACTTTCGTATATTAAATACATCTTCAGAAGGACCTTCTGAAGATGTATTTAATATACGAAAGTACTTAAGGAAATTCCTGTTTCATTTTTCCTCCGTGGTCTGACATTGTCATATATATATATATATATATATATATATATATATATATATATATATATATATATATATATATATATATATATATATATATATATATATATATATATATATATATATATATTAATAATAAGCTTTAACAGGGTGTAAAATCACGAGAAGGTGCAAGAAACACGGTGGCAGATGTGATGAACGGTGCTCAGCAGGGGAACGTGAGGTCAAGAAGGGTTGTGAGGGCTCCTCCAGCTGCAGATGCTGCGCCCCGCACAAGGCCAGTGAGTGTACTGCGCAATGCTTTCTTCATCCTTAACATTATAGTATGGATAATTACTTCATATTAGTTGGTGTTTTTCAACTCTTTTTGTGGAGTATAAATGTTAAGTTAATGTGATAGGCCAAACTGACGAGCTCAAACTGACTTGATTTATCATCTGATGGCAGTTTGCATCATTCTATTCTTTTAACACATCACCAGTGATTTACATTATATGATATTTTTTTATATATCATTACACTTTTTACAGTATTTTATTTGTTTTATGTATAATTATACAAAAACTTTCAACATACAGTCTGTCAAACAATATTTTTATAGCGCATTCAATATATGTTATAATATTGCAAGGGTAATATGTGCATGTAGAATTTGTGTTTGTTATGTCCTTTAATTATGCTCAGTGTTGCATGAAACTGATGATGTTGTCGGCGAAGTCAGTTGATCAGGTTGTGTAGCCAAATTACTTCTTATGTGCAGCAAGTCTCTGTATTTGTACACTAAACTCTTAATTAATGCTCGCATGCCAATATTTTTTTATTATTTTTAAGTTAAAGTTTAAAGCAAATTAAATATTTATTATAATGCGACTTTATTAAAAATATGCGGAAACATTCTTGTCTGCTTGTATTAACAATTTGTTAAGATAAAATATGAAACTCTTTGTGTCTACGATGTAAGTTAATTAGAAAAATAAGAACGGATGGAACTACAGTTCTATCAGTCTTTAGCAAATGAATAATCACTAGTAAAGCCTTGTTGATGTTGAAGCAGATATTACTCGACTGCTACATGACTACTGTCGTACAATAGATATGTACTGAACTTTTAAAGCATCATTGCAATACTGTATTTATAATATGACACCATATTCGTTGTCATCCTAAACATACTTTTTGGCAAATGCTGTTGATTTTTCTTGAGTACGAGTACATGAGATGTGCACTAATCTCTTGTAAGTCAGTGCAATTTAAGTTGACTTCATAGGACGACAAATGTTTGCAATAACTGAAATATATTCTTGCAGAGTGCAAAACCAAGAAAAAGTGCAAGAAACAGAAGGGAACCTGCAAGTCTAAGTGTGGCCGAGAAGAGCGAGAGATTAAGAAGGGCTGCAGTGGTAGCAAATGTCGGTGTTGTGCCGCCCACCATAACAGTACGTGTTGACTGGCTCATCGTATATTAGTTGTCACCTCATGTGCCACAATTATAAACATATTATTATTAAATATTATTTGTATTTTACAATAAATACAATATCTAGTGTTTATTACCAAGCCGCAAGAAACGCCATTAATAATAATAATTAAAACAGTGGAATATGAACTTGGCAATAGTTGATCATATAGCAACGATGTGTATCTGGGCTGGTTGGTAATTTATAAGTCAGTATATGTATATTATCGATGTGTAGATCCTAAGATGGTGAACTACACATCGTTCGGTAGTTCATTCTAAAGAACTATTTGAATCACAGCATCAGCATACTTTTATGCTCTAACCATCTTAACAATCGCGATCTGACGTAGCTTTGCCCATGTTGGTCATTCCTACTCCTTATATTATTCTTACCTTCCCTCCAATTCTTACCTTTTTTTTCTTACACTCATCAAATTTGTCATTGATCATATTCATACATCCATCATATTCATACATTCATCATATTCTTACCTTATTCTTACATTATTCTTGTCATACCTTCTTCTTACATTTATCTTATTCTTACCTTTCTCCTACCTGCTCCTAACCTCACTCTCACCTTATATTTACCTGTTCCTTCCTCTCTTCTTTCAAGTATCTAGCAGTTGGACACCTTTATAAGTACTGTCAAGCAGTGTCCTCCCACGCGATTGCTGCCACATAGTAAGGACTGATTATCAAAATGGGAGCATAGCACGTAGTATATCCTTTCACTACTAAAGATCACATTCACTCCAAATAAATCTACCACATACGGGGTATTCATGCCCGTGCCACCTCTTGGGTAGCTTAATCTTCATCGATCATCACCGAAACGTCGTCGTTGCTTCACTTTCCTGATGTGTGGGTTGATCATCATAGTAGTTGTATAGTTGAAGGTTAACATCTTAGAAACTACCAAACTACCTACACATTATTAACATCTTTGGAACTTATTAACATCTTTAGAACTAGCTACGTATTATTAAGATCTTCGAAACTACCAGAGAAAAGTAAACATTATTAACATCTTTGGAAGTACCAAGCAAGCTACATATTTTCTACATCTTTGGAACTACCAAGCAAGCTACACACTATTATTAATGTGTAGCTAGCATGATATCTCCAAAGATGTTAATAATTTACTTGCTTGGTAGTTCCAAAGATGTACAAAATATGTAGCTTACTTGGTACTTCCAAAAATGTTAATAATGTTTACCTTTCTTTGGTAGTTTCGAAGATCTTAATAATACGTAGCTAGTTCTAAAGATGTTAATAAGTTCGAAAGATGTTAATAATGTGTAGTTAGTTTGGTAGTTTCAAAGATGTTAATAATGTGTGGCTAGCATGATAGCTCCAAAGATGTTAATAATGTGTAGCTTGCTTGGTAGTTCGAAAGATAATAACAAGGTGTAGCTAGCTTGGTAGTTTTTTATTATTATGTAATATATAATACAATATATATAATACAATATATATTATACAATATATATAATGTAATGTTATATAATACTATTTTTTATTATTATAAGCTGCACATTATTAACATCCAAAGATGTTAATAATGAGGAGCTTGCTTGGTAGTTCCAAAGATGTTACTAATGTGTAGCTAGCCTGAAAGTTTCAAAGATATTAAAATGTGTAGTTAACTTAGTAGTTCCAAAGATGTTAATAATGTGTAGCTAGCATGGTAGTTTCAAAGAAGGTGTATGTTAATAATGTGTAGCTACCTAGATAGTTCCAAAGATGTTAATACTGTGTAGCTGGCTTGGTAGTTCCAAAGAAGGTTAAGTGTATAATTAGCCTGGTAGTTCCAAAGAAGCTGAATGTTTGCAATGCTGTTCAAAAGCAGGTGAATGTTAGCAATGTGTAGTTAGCTTGGTAGTTCAAAAGAAGTTCAGTTAATGTGTATGGTAATTCTGCGCAAGTACAAGATTTTCGAAAAGCAGAGTTCAATTATCTAAGAAATGTTTTGGGTGAAATAATTGGAACGTCCTGGGCATAAGGGTGTGGGTTGGTCTTGGAGCGAAACGTAAACCCAGCGATGGGTGATGTAAAAAGGGATTTCGATGTGGATTCAAAATTTAGCTTATTTTAAAAATATTCTAAGCATGGCATAGGAACGTAGTTTACCATACAAATTGAATAGATAGAATAATAATGACCCAAAATGGATAACAAAGGACCTGAAGGACCTTATAGGTAGAAAGAGAGCTTGGTACAAAAGAATTAAGAATGAGGAAGTCAGATTGGAACAAGAATTCGTCCAACTTGTTAGAAATGTTAAAAAAGAGATAAGGTGGGCAAAAGGAAACTATGAAGTTCACTTCGCAGGGCAAGCAAAGACAAATCCTAAAGTTTTGTTTTTCAGTTATATCGAACAAAGATTAGAGAAAGGACAGGTCCATTAAAAACTGAGACAGGTTAGATAACTGATAATGACAGAGAGATGTGCAGTATTTTAAATAAATATTTTATATCGGTATTTACTAAAGAAGAACTGAACATTATACCTTGAGCCAAACAAGTCTATGTAGGTGGGGAAGAGGACAGGTTGACTAGTTTAGTAGTTACCAGGGAGGATGTTATTAAACAAATAGTAAAACTCAAGCCAAACAAATCCCCAGGGCCTGACGAAGTGTTTGCCAGGATGCTTAAGGAATGCAAAGAGGAGCTTTGCTAGCCATTGTCTACCATATATATAATAAATCATTAGAATCAGGCAGAGTGCCAGAGTCGTGGAAGGTTGCTAATGTTGCACCTATTTTCAAGATAGTTGATAGATTATTTGCATCAAACGATCAGCTAATTACCTTTAGGTCTATTTAGAATTTAAAAACCAAAAAATCTATTAATAATTTAAAGCCAAAAAATCTATTAAGAATTTAAAATAAAAAATTAAATGCACAAATGTTCGTAATAAGGCAAATTGGACACTTGGATGTATTAATAGAAGCATAACTAATAAGACACCTGGTGTTGTTCTTCAGCTATATCTTGCTCTTGTTAGGCCCCATTTAGATTATGCAGTTCAGTTTTAGTCATCGTACTATAGAATGGATATAAATTCACTAGAACCCGTCCACCGTAGGATGACAAACTTAATTCCGCATATTAGAAACCTATCACATGAAGAAAGATTGACAAAGCTTAATAAATTACATTCGCTGGAAAGGCGAAGAGTTACTGGTGACATGATAGAGGTGTACAAGTGGATGAATGGATATAACAAAGGGGATATTAAGGGCTGATTAAAAGTATCAACACAAGACAGAACACGAAACAATGGGTATAAATTGGATAAGTTTAGATTTAGGAAAGAACTGAGTAAATACTGGTTCGGTAACAGGGTTGTAGACTTGTGGAACCAATTACCACGTAACGTGGTGGAAATGGGGTCCCTTGATTGTATCACACGTGGGTTGGACACGTATATGTGTGGGATTGGTCGGTTATAAATAGGAGCTACCTCGTATGGGCCAATATGCTGTCTGTAGTTACCATTATTCTTATATTCTTATAACACACAGAAATCACAATAGCGTGATGCATCAAATTAACATATCCACAAGGAGCGTGATGAGGGTTCCAACCTTGCCTTGGGGAATTGTGTAAAACCCTGGTTTGTGTCTCGGAGAGACTGCAGGATCCGTGTGGGAGCAGTTGCACTCCCGGTTGCAATTCCTTTACCATGTCATGGAACAGCAGATTAAGGCCCGTCTGGAATCCTCTCGGACGTAGGTTCGAACCTTCATCACGGCCCTTGTGGATTTGTTCATTTGATGCATCACGCTATTGGGATTTCTGTGTGTAATGAAGGGCAAAGAGGTAGAACTTCTTGTTGACAGAGCCCTGGTGCATGGAGAAAATTTTGTAAAAACCGGGTTAGTGTCTCGGAGAGACTGCAGGACCCGTGCGAGGGCAGTTACATTCCTGGTTGTAATTCTTTTACCATGTCGATTAATCGCGATATACAGTCGATTAAGGCGCGTCTGGGATCCTCTAGGAAGTATCTTCGAACCCTCAGCACGACCCTTGTGGATCTGTTCATATGTTCTTATGTGGTGGAAGTGGGGTCCCTTGATTGTTCCAAGCCTGAGTTTGACATGTATATGATTGGGATTGGGTCGGTATAAATAGGAGCTGCCTCCTATGGGCCAAGAGGCCTTCTACAGTTATTTATTCTGATGTCCTTATGTTCTTATAGTTTACTGGGTATTTGCATCTGGGTAGCTGGGACACCTAATCATGCACAGGATACATGTATTAGCTTATTCTGCATTAGGCTTACCTCTCTTGTACTCTGCTTCAAAAGTTGCTAGTTTATAGGATCAATTCTAATTAATAAAAATTAATAATTTTCACAATGATAATTGCATAAAATGAAAGTAAATTTTTCGATCATTTTGTTGTAAATTTCGATATCTGAAAGGTTTTGACGATTGAACAGAGTGTAGACGGTCTGAGCGGTGTGAGGAGAGCCTGGGAGTGTGCAAGTCTGCGTGTAAGGGAGAGGAGCGTGAGGTGGCTGGAGGCTGTGGTGGCCGGGGCTGCAGGTGCTGCACCAGACACCATCCGACCTGTCCTCACACCGCTGCCTGTCCCGGCATCTGTACACACAAGACGGACTGTCGTGTACCTCTCACCTACTACCATTGCTCCGGAGACGATTGTATCTGCTGTCAAAGTAAGTATCCAACAAACACAAGTTTAATTGTATTCTAATGTTACACACCCAAGAACTGTGTGGCTCACTGAAAACACTGTTTAATAATGGACAAATTGCAAATAACTATTTACAGACAGGCCTAACTAAAGAAAAATATCAGGTTAAGTACTTACTTAAAACGACCTGACAATTATACACTAACGAGCAGATAGTCATATATATATATATATATATATATATATATATATATATATATATATATATATATATATATATATATATATATATATATATATATATATATATATGTCGTACCTAGTAGCCAGAACTCACTTTTCAGCCTACAATGCAAGGCCCGATTTGCCTAATAAGCCAAGTTTTCATGATATAATATATTTTCTCCAAATTTTTTTCTTATGAAATGATAAAGCTAACCCATTTCATTATGTAAGAGGTCAATTTTTTTTTATTGCAGTTAAAATTAACGTAGATATATGACCGAACCTAACCAACCCTACCTAACCTAACCTAACCTATCTTTATAGGTTAGGTTAGGTTAGGTTAGCCGAAAAAGTTAGGTTAGGTTAGGTTAGGTAGGTTAGGTAGTCGAAAAAGCAATTAATTTATGAAAACTTGGCTTATTAGGCAAATCGGGTCTTGCATAGTAGGCTCAGAAGTGCGTTCTGGCTACTAGGTACGACATATATATATATATATATATATATATATATATATATATATATATATATATATATATATATATATATATAAATATATATATATATATATATATATATATATATATATATATATATATATATATATATATATATATATATATATATATATATATATATATATATTAGCAGTATCCGTAACGCGTTGCTGTGGCTCAGTCTGGTTAAATGAGAAAGAAAGAAAAGAGAAAGCGCACGTTTCTAATATGTTTAATTTCACAATGCTTGTGGGTATACAATGTGGTTTTGTTGTTCCATTGTCTGTGGAGATATAGAGATTGTCTGGTTTGCCGACTCTATAACACGCAACATATAATTGTCCATGTGAGAAGCAATCCGTGTCTAGATATAAACTGCACAATTTTAAAGATTGGCCCAGAGCTTTGTTGATGGTGATTGCAAACGCCAATCAAATTGGATATTATAATCTCTTAAATTGAAATGACATATCTATTGGAATCATAGTAATGTGAGAAATGAAGACATCTTCACCTTTGAAAGGTCCTGTCAAGATTGTTGCTTCTACGACGTCGCTGATTAAAGTTTTTACTGCAAGGCGCGTGGCGTTGCAAAGTTTTGGCTGGTTGATATTTCACAACATGATAACTGGCAAGCAGATTTTCAATTGCCGTACGTGTGATGGTAGCCCTGGCAGATCGAATGAATTAAAAAATTGTTGGATAATTAACCGCTTCATCTTCTTCCACAACAGTATCGACGAAGTTGTATGTGATTGCTTCGCTTTGAATGTTAGACTGAATAATATTGTTAAGGTCGTAGACGTTTTGTTCTTGGCCACAAGAATAGCTCGTTTACTCAGCCAGTCGTGATTCTTATAATTGGTTTGAATATTGGGAAATACTTTTTCAACCAATTCTTTTTTTGACGTAACTAAATTCCAGAAGTTATGAGGCAATGAAATTCGTTCTGAGGTCAGATCAACCGGCACGTTTACGTTCCCTATTTCCAGAAATTGATGTGAGAATATCTCAGCTGATGGATCGTTTTGCAGTAGCACCATAACTACACGCATATTTGTAGTTAATTTAAATGTCTTTATGTGACGCCACAAAGTAGAGTATTTCAGGTTAGCATTTATTTCGTCCGCTGGTGTCGATCGAGGAATTACAGGTAATATTTGCCTGAAATCTACTGCAAGCAATATTAATGGGTTCCCAAATGGTCTGATGTTTCTACGCAATTCTTGCAATGATCAATCAAGAGCCTCGAGCGATTTTTTGTGGGGCATTGTGCATTCTTCCCAAACAATAAGTTTACATTTCTGGAATTCTTTTCACATGCCGGATGCTTTGGAAATGTTGTACGTGGGCATTTCAATGAATTGCATGTTCAATGGCGATTTCACAGCCGAAGAAGCAGTTCTTCCACCTGGTAGCAAAGTTGTAGCAATTCCTATGTTGCAAGAGCTAAGGTTATGCCATTTTGGGATCGAAATGCTGCTAGAATCAATCTATTTAGGAAGGCTTTACCAGTTCCTCGTGGTGCATCTAAGAAGATTTCTCCAAGCTCATTATTGTCAGTTTGAATTATTTGATTGTTAATGCCTTTTCGCTCAAGCGTTAGCTAGGAATATTTGATTAAACATACAACAACAGATCACCCGTGTTGTAATTTTGTGCACAACGCAATTCTACATCGAACGCAGCAGCAGTAGATCGATTTGGTGATGGCATTTCCAAATGTTTGAGAAATTTGTTCGCGATTTCTAAGCACAAGTCTTCAATCATTATGAACGCTTCGTTATAGATTTTTTGCTGTGAAATCCATGTTCATATTTGAATTTTCCTTGCCTATTTGACGGATAATATCTTCAGCCATGTGCAATTTATATTTCTCCCATAACTCTGTTGGAGATAACGGAGAAAACGGACGGATAATATATTAAATTCAAACACTGATCAATCGACACAGCTCAATTTTACCACCAATTCCACTGAAAAATAATAGGAACAGATAAAAAAACGAAATTAAAAACAATGAAAAAAACAAATAAACTCTTCCCACGAAATGAACGATATGATAAACAACACAGCTCAGTTCCAACGCAATGTCACACGAAATAATTAAATCAAAATGAAAATAAATCAAAATCTATGAAAATTTCATTTATCAATGCAATCGGAAACATTCAAATGGAATCGTAACATATTTTGTATAGCTTGTGTTGGTCTTATGTGCAACAGATGGTGCTGTTTTAAAAGAAGCATGTTTTTACCTGTCACAGGTGTGGCATCTAAATAGTAAGTATATAAAAACATGTACGTATTCGAATGGAACGTTGTGTCAAAATTTCAAAGCATTCGGTGAAGGACTTTTGGAGATTAAAGCGTGTATTGCTCCTACGTCCTACAGATGGCACTGTTTTTAAAAAAAAAACATGTTTTTTTTCCCTGTCACAGGTGAAGCATGTATATAGTAGATATATATATATATACGCTCATGATGTCATATTTTCGATTTTCCCGATATTTTGATAACTGCAGAAGTGTTTGGGTAAATTTTGAACAATCGACGTTATGAATATTAATAATATTTTTGGTATATAATTCGTAACTTGCAACACCATATATGTGCAGTGAACTAGAATTCGGCTCAAAAATAACGCTCATAAGTCAGATTTCCGATATGTTCGATATTTTGAAAACTGCAGTGGGGATTAGGTAAAATTTGATCCATCGCTGATTTTACTAATATATTAAGTAGTAGACTTCTCTGCCTACTATGCATATATATATATATATATATATATATATATATATATATATATATATATATATTTCTTGATGCTTCTATATTGGAGCGGAGTCTTGAGGTGGGTAGAATATAGTTGTGCAATAAATAGCTGTTGATTGCTGGTGTTGACTTCTTGATGTGTAGTGCCTCGCAAACGTCAAGCCGCCTGCTATCGCTGTATCTATCGATGATTTCTGTGTTGTTTACTAGGATTTCTCTGGCGATGGTTTGGTTATGGGAAGAGATTATATGTTCCTTAATGGAGCCCTGTTGTTTATGCATCGTTAAACGCCTAGAAAGAGATGTTGTTGTCTTGCCTATATACTGGGTTTTTTGGAGCTTACAGTCCCCAAGTGGGCATTTGAAGGCATAGACGACGTTAGTCTCTTTTAAAGCGTTCTGTTTCGTGTCTGGAGAGTTTCTCATGAGTAGGCTGGCCGTTTTTCTGGTTTTATAGTAAATCGTCAGTTGTATCCTCTGATTTTTGTCTGTAGGGATAACGTTTCTATTAACAATATCTTTCAGGACCCTTTCCTCTGTTTTATGAGCTGTGGAAAAGAAGTTCCTGTAAAATAGTCTAATAGGGGGTATAGGTGTTGTGTTAGTTGTCTCTTCGGAGGTTGCATGGCTTTTCACTTTCCTTCTTATGATGTCTTCGATGAAACCATTGGAGAAGCCGTTATTGACTAGAACCTGCCTTACCCTACAGAGTTCTTCGTCGACTTGCTTCCATTCTGAGCTGTGGCTGAGAGCACGGTCGACGTATGCGTTAACAACACTCCTCTTGTACCTGTCAGGGCAGTCGCTGTTGGCATTTAGGCACATTCCTATGTTTGTTTCCTTTGTGTAGACTGCAGTGTGGAAACCTCCGCCCTTTTCCATGACTGTTACATCTAGAAAAGGCAGCTTCCCATCCTTTTCCGTCTCGTAAGTGAAACGCAGCACGGAACTCTGCTCAAATGCCTCCTTCAGCTCCTGCAGATGTCTGACATCAGGTACCTGTGTAAAAATGTCGTCAACATACCTGCAGTATATGGCCGGTTTCAAGTTCATGTCGACTAAGACTTTTTGCTCGATGGTACCCATGTAGAAGTTTGCAAACAGGACACCTAGGGGAGAACCCATAGCGACCCCATCTATATATATATATATATATATATATATATATATATATATATATATATATATATATATATATATATATATATATATATATATATATATATATATATATATATATATATATATATATATATATGTCGTACCTAATAGCCAGAACGCACTTCTCAGCCTACTATTCAAGGCCCGATTTGCCTAATAAGCCAAGTTTTCATGAATTAATGTTTTTTCGTCTACCTAACCTACCTAACCTAACCTAACCTAGCTTTTTTTGGCTACCTAACCTAACCTTACCAATAAATATAGGTTAGGTTAGGTTAGGTAGGGTTGGTTAGGTTCGGTCATATATCTACGTTAATTTTAACTCCAATAAAAAAAAATTGACCTCATACATAGAGAAAAGGGTTGCTTTATCATTTCATAAGAAAAAAAATTATAGTAAATATATTAATTCAGGAAAACTTGGCTTATTAGGCAAATCGGGCCTTGAATAGTAGGCTGAGAAGTGAGTTCTGGCTACTAGGTACGACATATATATATATATATATATATATATATATATATATATATATATATATATATATATATATATATATATATATATATATATATATATATATATATATATATATATGTCGTACCTAGTAGCCAGAACGCACTTCTCAGCCTACTATGCAAGGCCAGATTTGCCTAATAAGCCAAGTTTTCCTGAATTAATATATTTTCTCTAATTTTTTTCTTATGAAATGATAAAGCTACCCATTTCATTATGTATGAGGTCAATTTTTTTTTATTGGAGTTAAAATTAACATAGATATATGCCAGAACCTAACCAACCCTTCCTAACCTAACCTAACCTATCTTTATAGGTTAGGTTAGGTTAGGTAGCCGAAAAAAGTTAGGTTAGGTTAGGTTAGGTAGGTTAGGTAGTCGAAAAAACATTAATTCATGAAAACTTGGCTTATTAGGCAAATCGAGCCTTGCATAGTAGGCTGAGAAGTGCGTTCTGGCTACTAGGTACGACATATATATATATATATATATATATATATATATATATATATATATATATATATATATATATATATATATATATATATATATATATATATATATATATATATATATAACTAGTAAAAATTAGAGAAAATATATTAATTAAGGAAAACTTGGCTTATTACGAAAATCGGGCCTTGCATAGTAGGCTAAGAAGTGCGTTCTGGCTACTAGGTACGACATATATATATATATATATATATATATATATATATATATATATATATATATATATATATATATATATAACTAAACATTCCCTCTAATGCGTTATGCGTGGTTTCCTCCGAGGCTATGGGTCCCCCTTCTTCCAGCTAGAGGTGGTACTCCCTTCCATATTGTTTATATATATATATATATATATATATATATATATATATATATATATATATATATATATATATATATATATATATATATATATATATATATATATATATATATATATATATATATAGGGGGATACCACCAATGGTGCAATGGTGCAATTATAGGGACCAACAGCCTCAGAGAAGGGAACACAGAGCATTCAGGGAAAAACTTGCTATTTAACTCTGAATACGTAAGAGTGTTCGCTTCTCCTACCACCCCTTTTTTTTTTATAGGGTGTACACTTTATTATGCAAGGTTATACAGTTACATATCTGATTTTATACAAAAAATTAACATTAAGAGGACACAAAAAAAAGTTTGAAATATATGACCGAGGCTCTTTCAGTGCCTCAGTGTCGCGATCACGAGGGGGAATGCTCGCTGCATGCTCGGTTCATGCCCGGCGTCGGAGGAGTTCGAGGAAATCTACAGCCTCTAGGAAGCTAACTTTTTTTTGTGTCCTCTTAATGTTAATTTTTTTGTATAAAATCAGATATGTAACTATATATATATATATATATATATATATATATATATATATATATATATATATATATATATATATAAATATATATATATATATATATATATATATATATTTATATATATATATATATATATATATATATATATATATATATATATATATATATATATATATATATATATATATATATATATATATATATATCTGCAATTGACGATCACAAAACACTGATCATTTTATGCGGAAAATCCACAGAGAAATATGAAATGAGGTGAACGTTTCGGCTTTGTTAAAGCCTTTGTCAACACCAGACTGAGTCTGGTGTTGACAAAGGCTTTAACAAAGCCGAAACGTTCACCTCATTTCATATTTCTCTGTGGATTTTCCGCATATATATATATATATATATATATATATATATATATATATATATATATATATATATATATATATATATATATATATATATATATATATATATATACGGAAAATCCACTGAGAAATATGAAATGAGGTGAACGTTGCGGCTTGTTAAAGCCTTTGTCAACACCAGACTGACTAAGGAGGGAGAAGGGGGGAGGATATATAGGCTGACACCTGACCAACCCATCCCTAGGGAAAGAATTAACCAAAAACAGGTATAGCTTAGCTTAGAATGGTCAAAGAGGATTAAGCGGTCAGAGAATAAGGATGAAAGATTAAAGAAAAGCCTCATGAACACACAATATATGAATATACAATTATAATGAGACATTGTAAGCCTCTCTATCAGCGTTGTTTCTTAAACTGTTGTGCAATATTATTACTTAAAAATGGATCAAGTTTGTACATACCAGTACTAACATTAAGAAGATTTGGACACTGACTGATTAGAGCAGACTCAATCAAATTCCGTTCCACGAAATCCCCACAATTGGTAATGCTTTTTGCCCCATTCCAGTTAATATTGTGATCGCATAAACTCGTATGTAGATACAATGCATTAGACGTTTGGGCAGTTCTAATACTATAAGCATGTTGTGACAACCGCAATTGTAAGGACTTTCCTGTTTGTCCAAGGTACACAGAATCACAATCATTGCAGGGAATCGAATACACAGAATACAATCATTGCAGGGAATCGGTACCTAGTAGCCAGAACGCACTTCTCTGCCTACTATGCAAGGC
>NC_091205.1:32583011-32623011 GCF_040958095.1 Procambarus clarkii
CGTGATGGTCAAGTGGATTAAGGCGTCTTGTACATACCAGTTGCGTGGCATCTGGGAGTATGGGTTCGAGTCACTTCTGGGGTGTGAGTTTTCAGTTGCATATTGTCCTGGGGACCATTCAGGCTTGTTCGCATTTGTGTTCCTCACGTGTGCCCCAAAGAATGAGGTGATTTGGTAAAATGCTATGCCCAAGATTACTATCCGAGTGCCGGCGGTGGGGTGGTTCAAATAGCCTCGGCTATCACCTCATTTTGTCCGGTCGTGATGGTCAAGTGGATTAAGGCGTCTTGTACATACCAGTTGCGTGGCATCTGGGAGTATGGGTTCGAGTCACTTCTGGGGTGTGAGTTTTCAGTTGCATATTGTCCTGGGGACCATTCAGGCTTGTTCGCATTTGTGTTCCTCACGTGTGCCCCAAAGAATGAGGTGATTTGGTAAAATGCTATGCCCAAGATTACTATCCGAGTGCCGGCGGTGGGGTGGTTCAAATAGCCTCGGCTATCACCTCATTTTGTCCGGTCGTGATGGTCAAGTGGATTAAGGCGTCTTGTACATACCAGTTGCGTGGCATCTGGGAGTATGGGTTCGAGTCACTTCTGGGGTGTGAGTTTTCAGTTATATATATATATATATATATATATATATATATATATATATATATATATATATATATATATATATATATATATATATATATTTCCAGCGCCTCAGTGTGGCGATACAGAGGGGAAATGCGCACTGCATCCAGGGTTCCTGCCCGCCATCTGAGGAGCTGGAGGAACTCGACAACCTATGACAACCATCTTTGTAACCCATATGTAACTCCTTTTTTGTAACAAAGTTCAAATAAAGTAAATATATATGTATATATATATATATATATATATATATATATATATATATATATATATATATATATATATATATATATATCTTAGGGAATATCAGGAAAGGGGGTTAGGTCAAGGATTAACCTAACGAATGTTTAATTATTGCATTTTTCCAGATAATGTTGAACAGTCGACAACACATCAGACCGGTCAAACAAACCCATCTGGTCAGACAACTAATCCATCAGGTCAGACTACAAATCCATCTGGTCAGACAACTAATCCATCAGGTCAGACCACAAACCCATCAGGTCAAACAACAAATCCATCAAGTCAGACAACAAATCCATCAGGTCAGACCACAAATCCATCACGTCAGACTACAAATCCATCAGGTCAGACAACATATCATTCAGATCAGACAACAAATCCATCAGGTCAGACAACACATCATTCAGATCAGACAACAAATCCATCAGGTCAAACAACAAATCCATCAAGTCAGACAACAAATCCATCAGGTCAGACCACAAATCCATCACGTCAGACTACAAATCCATCAGGTCAGACAACATATCATTCAGATCCGACAACAAATCCATCAGGTCAGACAACACATCATTCAGATCAGACAACAAATCCATCACGTCAGACAACATATCATTCAGATCAGACAACAAATCCATCAGGTCAAACAACAAATCCATCAAGTCAGAAAACAAATCCATCAGGTCAGACAACAAATCCATCAGGTCAGACAACAAATCCATCAGGTCAGACCACAAATCCATCACGTCAGACTACAAATCCATCAGGTCACACTACAAATCCATCAGGTCAGACTACAAATCTTTCAGGTCAGACCACAAACCCATCAGGTCAGAGTACAAACCCATCTGGTCAGACAACAAATCCCTCAGGTCAGACCACAAATCCATCAGGTCAGACTACAAATCCATCAGGTCAGACTACAAATCCATCAGGTCAGACCACAAATCCATCAGGTCAGACTACAAATCCATCAGGTCAGACTACAAATCCATCAGGTCAGACCACAAATCCATCAGGTCAGACCACAAATCCATCAGGTCAGACTACAAATCCATCAGGTCAGACTACAAATCCATCAGGTCAGACTACAAATCCATCAGGTCAGACTACAAACCCATCAGGTCAGACTACAAATCCATCAGGTCAGACTACAAATCCATCAGGTCAGACTACAAACCCATCTGGTCAGACAACAAACCCATCAGGTCAGACAACAAACCCATCAGGTCAGACAACAAACCCATCAGATCAGACCACAAATCCATCAGGTCAGACTACAAATCCATCAGGTCAGACCACAAATCCATCAGGTCAGACTACAAATCCATCAGGTCAGACCACAAATCCATCAGGTCAGACCACAAATCCATCAGGTCAGACTACAAATTCCGGGACAGCGATATCAACTAATGAAATTGGAACAACATCAACCTCCACAACGGGCACAACATCAACCTCCACAACGGGCACAACATCAACCTCCACAACGGGAACAACATCAACCTCGACAACGGGCACAACATCGACCTCCACAACGGGCACAACATCGACCTCCACAACGGGAACAACATCAACCTCCACAACGGGCACAACATCGACCTCCACAACGGGCACAACATCAACCTCCACAACGGGCACAACATCGACCTCCACAACGGGCACAACATCAACCTCCACAACGGGCACAACATCGACCTCCACAACGGGCACAACATCAACCTCCACAACGGGAACAACATCAACCTCCACAACGGGCACAACATCGACCTCCACAACGGGCACAACATCAACCTCCACAACGGGCACAACATCGACCTCCACAACGGGCACAACATCGACCTCCACAACGGGAACAACATCAACCTCCACAACGGGCACAACATCATCCTCCACAACGGGCACAACATCAACCTCCACAACGGGCACAACATCGACCTCCACAACGGGAACAACATCAACCTCCACAACGGGAACAACATCAACCTCCACAACGGGCACAACATCGACCTCCACAACGGGAACAACATCAACCTCCACAACGGGCACAACATCAACCTCCACAACGGGAACAACATCATCCTCCACAACGGGCACAACATCAACCTCCACAACGGGCACAACTTCATCCTCCACAACGGGTACAACATCGACCTCCACAACGGGCACAACACCAACCTCCACCTCCACATCCACAACATCAACATCAACTACCACTTCAACAACTATTACATCAACAACAACGTCAACAACGACCTCTATAACAACAACAGCAACCACCACTTCCACAACCACAACATCAACTACCACAACATCAACTACCACCTCTACAACTACAACATCAACTACCACCTCCACAACTACCACTTCAACAACCACAACATCAACTACCACCTCTACAACTACAACATCAACTACCACCTCCACAACTACCACTTCAACAACTACAACATCAACTACCACCTCTACAACTACAACATCAACTACCACCTCTACAACTACAACATCAACTACCACCTCTACAACTACAACAACTACCACCTCCACAACTACCACTTCAACAACTACAACATCAACTACCACCTCTACAACTACAACATCAACTACCACCTCTACAACTACAACAACAACTACCACCTCCACAACTACCACTTCAACAACCACAACATCAACTACCACTTCAAGGTGCAGAACTTGCTACTAAGAGGAGAAATGTAGACATTTACATACCACAGAGTCTATCACAGATTAAGAAAGTAATTAGAAACAGAGCAATGCAAAAGATGTACAGTGACCACAACACAGCAGTTGCAACATCAGGATCTGCGGGTTGGTACAAGAATTCAACCAACTACGAACCACTTAGTTTGATGAAAGGGAACAGTAGAGCAACAGAAGTGCATTTACATCGCATCAGGCTTGGATACCCATGTGCATGGGAAAAAGGCTTACAGGTTCCGGAAGATGAGAGGAAATGTCAACACTGTGAAGAAATGCCCGACAGACCACTGGAACATTATCTAACACAGTGCACAGTTACAAACCCATTATGATTTCAACTTAGATTCAACAGAGCAGAAGTTGTTAAACACATATGGCAAAATCTTACTGAAGCGACCATACGAGTCATATATACTCATACTCCGCCCAAGTAAAACAGAAACAAGCAACACTTAGTGGGCCAGCCAGAGGCTTAGGGCCCGCGCAGGAATATCCCTGCAAAAAAAACTACCACTTCAACAACCACAACTTCAACTACCACTTCAACTACCACCTTCAGCACTTAATCACCTTCAGTGATTAAGTGCTTAATTGCACACTAGTTTCTCTATCCGCTATCTCATCCTGTTAGTGTAAAAGAGACAAATGTAAGTGAATGCAGATCACCTGACCACCAAAAATATGTGAATTAAAAGAAAGAAGGAAACTGCAGAAGGCCTATTGGCCCATACGAGGCAGCTCCTATCAATATCTCCAAGTGTCATACGTGTTAAATGATTGCTATATTGTTTTGACGTGCTATATTGAGGCTTAAATACATACAAGTCCTTCTTTCTTATAATTCACTTATTTTTGGTGGTCAGGTGATCTGCCCAGGCGGATATAAAAGTCTGATCAGCAATCTTTTCTTCATTCTACTTTGCTCTGATGAAGACGAATTAGCCGAAAACGCGATAAGCATTTCTGTTTTTCACATGTGGTTATTCTGCATATATATATATATATATATATATATATATATATATATATATATATATATATATATATATATATATATATATATATATATATATGTATATATATATATATATATATATATATATATATATATATATATATATATATATATGTATATATATATATATATATATATATATATATATATATATATATATATATATATATATATATATATATATATATGTATGTGTATAAAGTACATATGGAAGCTGATCAGAATTACATTACACCTTTGTTAATGCACATTGATGACACTTCGAACACTTTATGTAGACATCAACAATAACCACCACCTCCACAACAATAACAACATCATCAACTACCTCCACAACCAAAACATCAACTACTACGACAACAACAACACCATAATCAACTACCACGACAACAACAACAATATCAACTACCACCTCTACAACTACTACATCAACAACATCAATCACCACTTCCACAACCACAACATAAACTACCACGACAACAACAACAACACCTACCACGACCACAACAAAATCAACTACAATGACAACAACAACAACAACTACCATGACAACAACAACAAATACCATTACAACTACAATAACAACTACCACGACAACAACAACATCAACTACCACGACAACAACAACATCAACTACCACGACAACAACAACATCAACTAACACGACAACAACAACAACAACAACAACAACTACTACTACCACGACAACAACAACATCAACTACCACGACAACAACAACATCAACTACCACGACAACAACATCAACTACCACGACAACAACAACATCAACTACCACAACAACATCAACAACAACAACAACAACTACTACTACTACGACAACAACAACAATTCAACTACCACGATGACAACGGTAGCAACTACCATGGTACCAACAACAACAACAACAACCACGACAACAACAACAACCACTACAACTACAACAACAAAATCAAATACAACGACCACAACAGAAACAACTACCACAACAACAACAACTACCACAACAATAACAACATCAACTACCACAACAACTACTACTACTAATACTACTATAACAACTACTACTACAATTGTTTAAACTACAATATCAACAACAACAACAATCCCACATCATCACCTACCACACAATAAACGACTAGAGGAACTGGAGCTTAAATTATATATCCATAATGTGCAAAGAAAATGAATCACGCGCATCTGTTTAAGTTGCCACTGGAAGGCTCCCTAGAGTCTGAGGAGTCAGACTCTCAAGACTTGTATATGGCTAACCACAACTGAAGGTCAGGGAGTCAGACTTCCAACACTAATATAGGGTTAACCACAACGGGAGACAGCGAGCTAGACTTTCAATACGTGTATATGGTTAACTACAGCTGGAGGCCGGAGAGCCCGACTCTCAAGACTTGTATATGGTTAACCACAGCTGGAGGTCAGGGAGCCAGACTTTCAAGACTTGTATGTGGCTAAGCGTAGCTTGCGGCCGGGGAGCCAGACTTTCAAGACTTGTATTTGGTCAACCACAGCTGGAGGCCGGGGAGTCAGACTTTCAAGACTTGTACATGGTTGAACACAGCTGGATGTCGAGTTCAAGTTCAAGTATGCTAATGGAGACAAGAAAAAATACATCTCTAAAGGATAGAGTAGCTTAGGCTATTTTTATCCCCCGCTGGAGATCGAGGAGCCAGACTTTCATCATTTGTATAAGGCTAAGCACATCTGGAGGCCCGAGAGCTAGACTTTCAAAACTTGAAAATGGTTACCCCACAGCTGGAGGTCGGGGAGCCAGATCTTCCAGACATGTATTGGATTGGCCACAGCTAGTGGTTCATGAACCAGAGCTTGCAGACATATGTAAGGTTAACCACAGCTGGTGGTTCATGAGCCAGAGCTTGCAGACTTATGTAAGGTTAACCACAGCTGGTGGTTGATGAGCCAGAACTTGCAGACCTATGTAAGGTTAACCACAGCTGCTGGTTGATGAGTCAGAGGTTGCAGACTTATGTAAGGTTAACCACAGCTGGTGGTTGATGAGCCAGAACTTGCAGACTTATGTAAAGTTAAGCACAGCTGGTGGTTGATGAGCCAGAGCTTGCAGACTTATGTAAGGTTAACCACAGCTGCTGGTTGATGAGCCAGAGCTTGCAGACTTATGTAAGGTTAACCACAGCTGGTGGTTCGTGAACCAGAGCTTGCAGACTTATGTAAGGTTAACCTACAGGTGGTTGCTAATGAGCCAGAGCTTGCAGACTTATGTAAGGTTAACCACAGCTAGTGGTTCATGAACCAGAGCTTGCAGACTTATGTAAGGTTAACCACAGTAGGTGGTTCATGAGCCAGAGCTTGCAGACATATGTAAGGTTAACCACAGCTGGTGGTTCATGAGCCAGAGCTTGCAAACATATATAAGGTTAACCACAGCTGGTGGTTCATGAGCCAGAGCTTGCAAACATATATAAGGTTAACCACAGCTGGTGGTTCATGAACCAGAGCTTGCAGACTTATGTAAGGTTAACCACAGCTAGTGGTTCATGAACCAGAGCTTGCAGACTTATGTAAGGTTAACCACAGTAGGTGGTTCATGAGCCAGAGCTTGCAGACATATGTAAGGTTAACCACAGCTGGTGGTTCATGAGCCAGAGCTTGCAAACATATATAAGGTTAACCACAGCTGGTGGTTCATGAGCCAGAGCTTGCAGACATATGTAAGGTTAACCACAGCTGGTGGTTCATGAGCCAGAGCTTGCAAACATATATAAGGTTAGGAACTGCTGGAGTCCGGGAGCCAGATTTTTGCAGGCAGACCACAGCTGAACTCCGGGGAGCTAGACTATGAAGTCATGTATAAGACAGACCTCAGCTCGAGGTCTATGAGCAAGAACTTCAAATATATATGAGGTCTCAGCCTCACTTACATGCCCTCCTCAGCCTCCTTGAGTCTCTGTTATCTTCAGCAACCCTCATTTTCAATTATATATTTTAAATGTCTCATTCAGTTTGTTGTTTATTAATCATATTATCTGACCATCCATAGAATCCCATCTGCTTTCCTTAGATTCTCACTGGAGTCTCTTTCATTAAATAATAATCCTACCTGTTCCTTCTTCAGTAAGTTGCACTTTCACTATTTTGCTGTGCACTAATCGCTTCAAAACCTTTCACACACTCATAAAGAAAGCACCTAACTGAGCACATAATTAGATATTTGATCATATAAAGCTCCTTACCTAACTTGGTTTCAATTTTAAATGTCCTCGCGACTCGGTCTCGGGCCAGGCCTTCTGGCTGGAGTCTGGTCAACCAGGTAATTGACAAGGAATAATTCACTTTGATATAAATGATCGATGATCAATTCCTCACTCGGTTGATCAGGAATTCATTTGAAGGTTTACCAAGTTCCCATTCGAACACTGAGATGCTCGGCTAGTTATAATCTACGTGTAGGGGAGAGCGATGAAAATTATTGGGGTTTTAATGTTTACAAAATTTTATTTCATCATTCCTAATGCTCGTATGCTTTACAACGAAGCTATTGCACATTAGGTTCTGTTCCCTAGTCTCGCAAGGAGATATTTCTGTAACAGTCTCTGATATTTTCCAAATGTAAACTACTATTCGTCTCTCTCGAGTAGACAGAGATGCATCGTTCGAGTATGCATCGCTCCAAAGAGAGGAGATTGAGACATTTTATGCGATCCGAATAATTTACATAGCTCCTGATCCCCAGCCCCTAAGAAGGATCCTGGGCTCCTGATCCCCAGCCCCCAAGAAGGATCTGAAGCTCCTGATCCCCAGCCTCCAAGAAGGATCTGGGGATCCTGATTCCCAGCCCCAAGTAGGATCTGAAGCTCCTGATCCCCATTCCCCAAGAAGGATCTGGGGCTTCTGATCCCCAGCCCCCAAGAACGATATGAAGCTCCTGATCCCCAGCCCCCAAGAAGGATCTGAAGCTCCTGATCCCCAGCCCCCAAGAAGGATATGGGGCTCCTGATCCCCAGCCCCCAAGAAGGATCTGGGCTCCTGATTCCCAGCCCCAAGAAGGATCTGGGGCTCCTGATCCCCAGCCCCAAGAAGGATCTAGGGCTCCTGATCCTCAGCCCCCAAGAAGGATCTGGAGCTCCTGATCCCCAGCCCCCACGTGTTCCTGATCCTCAGCTCCCAGCTGGCACCTGATTACCAGCCCCCTCGTGGCTCCTGATCCCCAGCCCCCAGCTGGCCCCTGATCCACAGCCCCCAGCCCCCACCCTGATCTCCATGTCCGAGCTGACACCTGATCTCCATTTCATTACTTACCAACAACTTAGTCCAGATTCATGAAGCAGTAACGAGAGTGCTTAAGGTAACTTTTCTTTCTAATCGGGTTCTCGGTTTATAAGTTGTGATACAACAAACTGTTTACTAATACCGATCTTTCTAGCAACACGCCTTCATGCGAAGGCATTT
Organism: Procambarus clarkii; assembly: GCF_040958095.1. Classification (NCBI taxonomy): domain Eukaryota; kingdom Metazoa; phylum Arthropoda; class Malacostraca; order Decapoda; family Cambaridae; genus Procambarus; species Procambarus clarkii. The sequence goes on from NC_091205.1 coordinate 32,592,066, forward strand.
CTGAAGCACTTGTAGGCGCCCAGTTCAGAGACTGGGCCGCAGGGAGGTTGATCCCCGAAATAAGCACTACTGAACATTGTATGTCATAAACGCTTATTATAGCTAACTCTATGGGAAACTAGACACCATTCTTCTGTCGAACGTTAATTACTAATTCTCGGTGTCTCACATTTTTATAATGTAGGTATTTAATAAAATGTGTAAATAAATAATATCACAGCATCATATTGTGAGAACAAATATTAAGTAATTAGAATCTGCGAAACATATTAGTAGTGACCTCTGTTGAGAGGCAGGTGAACCAGATCCCAAATAGCTGGGTAAAGAACACCTTGGTAAATCCTACCTGGGGGATTCTTACAGAGTTCCTAAGAACCTTCGTGAAACAGCCCCCCAAAAAAGGTATTCGTGATGCTTAGTGAATCTAGTTCTGAAGTGGTAGAATTTTTATGTTTTCTTTGTTAGTTTTTCTTGTGTTTATTACTTGGCTTTTCATAAATTTATTTAAGTTTTCGCTTTATATTGTTTTATTTATTTTTAATTTTCTGTTTAATAAAAGCATTCATGTTAATTGACTTTAATTCTGTCCAATTCTTGCATAAATTTATGAAATGCATTTCTTATCCTATAGATAAATATAATAATAAATTTTAATGTTATTTATAACACCTGTTCTGGTGATGAGAGTGCGTTTGTAGTTCATTATTTTTGTGAAGCAAGTAAAATGATCTCGATACTTTTGTTCCATGTGCGATGTAAAATGTGTATATAAGTTGTATATGCGCATTTTACATCGAATTAAACATCATTTATACTATTACTACTACCATCAAATGTCTCCCAAACATACCATTGCAAAAATTAGGACAATATATTTATAATATTTTCGAATACTTTAGCCAATTTATTTCTTTACGAATGGGGGAATAATTGTCATCTGAAACAATACATTGATAATATACATATATATTGCAATATAAACGTCCTCTCTATCTGGGATGGACTCCCCCCCCCCCCCCCAACCAAATGTATTGTAAAGATTTTCTCTCATCCTCTGGACGGACCCCTGAATGTATCAACGATCTCCCTTTTTAAGCCGGACAGAGAGTCCTCACTTCACATTAATAAAAAACTATCCAACTCATGTGGGAGGGAGAGATCTATAATTTCTGCTATACGCTACTTTTAGGGAAATACCAATAATCAGGAGTCTTCTCTCTGCCAACGGCCCTGCGTCAGGTACACTGTTACATTCAGTGGTGATAAACTTCAAATAACAATTAGAATTAAGGTAGTGTTAAGGCACTCACCAAATATAGTGAGTCTAACTGGTGGGAGGGCTCTCCCAGAATAATTTACTAATGATGAAGCTCTCAACCTGAAACATCCGAGGCCCAGCCCACAGAAAAGTTATTCACCTGTTAAATAATTTACAGATGTCTAGAAGATATGACGGGATGGTAACAAGCACTGGACACTGAAACCTTATCCTAGAAATTAACAGTTTATTTCACAAAAAACCCACCTGACTCGTAACAAATATCAATAAACTTTTAGAGTGGAATCATGGAATATTACAAACACCCATGTGATATCAGTTAACAGTGCACTCTATAGTTAAAATAATTATAACAGCACTACAGGGCACGGCACGAAAGAACTGAACTTAACTGAAAGACTCTCCATTCACAAGATTGGAGTGAAGCTGTTTCACTTCACCCATCACCAGACAATTGCCTCCCTCTAACCCTCTTACCAATCAGAGGCAGCGCTAAATCCGTCTAAACTTATCGAACAGAACTGACGTGCTCTTCCAGTCAAGTTTGCCCACATACTACCTAGTTATAAATAACTTCACAAATTCACTAGATATATCATAACACTCCACTTATTACTCCAACAGTCCAACACATATCATCCTAGGTATTTTTTTTATCTAAATATTCGTGGACCGGCAGTAGCGTCGCCACTGGGAACTTGCTCTACTGACAAAGCTCTTTCTCACGCTTTGCATTTCTCTCATTTCTGCTTGTTCCTCTTATTAAATATACTATTCAAGTCGTAACAGTTTGCTTCTTTTTTAAACAGACCACTATGGTTGTTACACTCTGCTTCTTTATTAAACAGTTTGCTCAGGTCGTTACACTCTACTTCGTTATTAAATTGACCACACAGGTCGTTACACTCTGCTTCTTTATTAAATTGACCACACAGGTCGTTACACTCTGCTTCTTTATTAAATTGACCACACAGGTCGTTACACTCTGCTTCTTTATTAAATTGACCACACAGGTCGTTACACTCTGCTTCTTTATTAAATTGACCACACAGGTCGTTACACTTTGCTTCTTTATTAAAGTGACCACACAGGTCGTTACACTTTGCTTCTTTATTAAAGTGACCACACAGGTCGTTACACTTTGCTTCTTTATTAAAGTGACCACACAGGTCGTTACACTTTGCTTCTTTATTAAACAGACCCCACAGGTCGTAACACTTTGCTTCTTTATTAAACAGACCACACAGGTCGTTACACTCTGCTTCTTTATTAAACAGACCGCACAGGCCGTTACACTTTGCTTCTTTATTAAACACACCGCACAGGTCGTAACACTTTGCTTCTTTATTAAACAGACCGCACAGGTCGTTACACTTTGCTTCTTTATTAAACAGACCGCACAGGTCGTAAAACTATCTTCTAATTCAGAAGAAAAAAAGAATTACTCTACTTGAAGAGTAGTGGCATTTTTTTTGCTTTTTGGGGAAGTTCACAAAGTTGAAAGTTAACAATTCCAACATAAGTATACCAAATTTAACATAATAAACCAAAATAATATATCTTGGTATAAACAACCAAAGAGTACAACAATACATGCAGGCGATGAGTCACAATAACGTGGCTGAAGTATGTTGACCAGACCACACACTAGAAGTTGAAGGGACGACGACGTTTCGGTCCGTCCTGGACCATTCTCAAGTCGATTGTGATGCGGAGGTAGGGACAGGCAATAAATAGGCAAGAGAGAGCTGAGGAGGAAAGTAAGGTGTGGGGGATAGTAGTAATAATGAGAACTGCAGAAGGCCTATTGGCCCATGCGAGGCAGCTCCTATTATAACCACGTAAGGAGATATATAGTGGCATGTACATTCATGCCACATGCCTCGCATACATATGGAATGTACATAGTGGCATGTACATTCACTTCTTTTCCTACCATCTTCCTTCTGTTAAGAAAAGTGTCCTCGTCTCTCTCTTCCTCCGCGCTCTACGCATCAGCGACCCTCAGTTTCTTGATTCTGAAATTGCCTTTATCTACAAATCATTCTCTCGCCTTGGTTATCCTTTGCATTTCATCAACTGTGCCTACTCTCAAGCTAAACGAAATTTATTTCATCCTAAACCTGCTTCCAACACTAGTAGCACTGTACTATGCCTTCCCTTAATATCTGAACTCAAAACTTTTACCAATACCTTTCGTCCTCTTGACATTAAACTCGCCTTTCGACAAACTAACACACTTCGTAGCAATCTAGTTCACACTGCTCCTCCTGCTTCTAATGCTGCTGGTGTCTACTCTATTTCCTGTTCATCTTGTCCTCTCCAATACTTTGGCGAAACTGGCCGTACACTGAATGACAGACTTAAAGAACACAAGAGAAGTGTTAAGTCTGCAGACACTAACAATGCTCTCTTCTGCCATGTGAGGGATTCTAATCAACCCATTGATTGGTCTTCCTCCAAAATAATCTTTCCTGCCTCTACTCTACACAGACGCCGTCTTGTAGAATCGGCTCTTATACACAATGTACCCAACATGAACTTGAGTCCTGGCTTTGTTGCTGTGGACTCTTCCCTTTCACAGTATATACTCAAATGCTCTAATCTTTCTAACAAACGTGACTTAACACAAGCTTACCCCTTCCATTTATCTTTCTTTCTCTTTCCTTTTCTTTCTCTCTTCTCCATTTTTCTGTTCATTGTCTTCTCCTACGCTCCCTTGCTATCCTCTTCTTATTCCTATTACTATCTCCTTTGGTGGTTATAATAGGAGCTGCCTCGTATGGGCCAATAGGCCTTCTGCAGTTCTCATTATTACTACTATCCCCTACACCTTACTTTCCTCCTCAGCTCTCTCTTGCCTATTTATTGCCTGTCCCTACCTCCTCATCACAATCGACTTGAGAATGGTCCAGGACGAACCGAAACGTCGTCGTCCCTTCAACTTCTAGTGTGTGGTCTGGTCAACATACAACAATACATATAAACTCTACAACAATATATACAGGAAATAAGGAAATACATAACTCATCATCTCCATCGAAGTCACCACACTAATCCAAAATGTGAACATCAACTCTCAATAAGCACTAATCCATAATACACAAAAATTATTCCAATCCACCAGATCACAAGCTCTGAAAGTCAACACCAATGCACAAGAATCAATAGGCACTGTACTTTATTCACAAAAAGTATAATAGTCCAACACATCACAATCTCTGAAAAAACACAATTTATTTCCATCAATACACACTAATCATTTTTTTTAAATGCACATGAAATATAGCAATGTGCAATATCACACTCCTCACACATAATCCAAAATATCACCAAGATCATCAGTATCCACAATGACATCCTAGTCATAATCACCATCATCAAAATCATGAACATCAGCAAAGTCAACATCATTAATATCCATGTAACAATCATCAATATCGCAAATATCATGAACCTCCTAAATTTTATTATCAACACAAACCTCAATATGATTATAAATATCAACATCTTCAATATGAAACTCAACGTCATCATAATTACCAATTAACATAACCCGTGTTATGGCTATACCGTAGCAACAAAATTACTATCAGCAATATCATAATCACTAATATCATCAAGGTCCAAATTCTCAGAATCCAGTTGATTATCCATATCACCCCTATCATCATCATCATCATCATCATCATCAATATTATACTCATTACCAATATTTCAAGCATTTTCCATATCAGGAATAACATCACTAGCAACACTATAATAGTGTTCCTAGTGATCATTAGTATCAACATCTTCCTCATTACCAAGAACACCATCATTAACTTAAACCAATACATACTATAAATACCAAAGACTGTACAAAATACCTGAAAATTCACAATATTATAATCCACCAAAACAAACTGGAACATTAGTTCACCATACCTGCAAACAAAATGACATTCTGGACATACATTATCAATCAACACATCAGCAATAACAATCCCGTATATGGCATATTTCTGCAGTGTTACCAAGAAGTTTTGCACCTCACTTGATCCCTTGAATTTAACTTTCCTTCTCAACCATTGTAATAATGGGGTGGTAACCCTGGTAACACTCCTACCAAAGTATCTGAAAGAGCCACCACATTGCCATAAATTATGCCAGTATATATTTACCTGGGACAAGGTATTTTGCATTCGTTGACAATTTATCTCTTCATGGCTTAGCTTTACCTGCAACCACCATATAATCGAAACATGTTACAGTACAGTGTTCAATCGAACACTTAGAATACATTACAGCAAGATCAGATGTCTGTAACACATCAAACAATTTGGAGACTTGAGCAGATGTTTCTTCCAATTGTCTGTAGACACCACGACGTCATCCAAACATGGTCTCCTGTCTAAACTCGATTATGGTTGCCCTGCATAGTCTTCTGCTTCTCCTCCTACTCTTCGCCGTCTTGATGCTTTGCACCATACTGGGTTGCGTCTCATCTCTGGTGCCTTTCGTTCTACTCCCGCACTCAGTTTGTATGTTGACACTGGCTTTCTCTCTCTCTTCAGGACCGCCGTGATCGCTACTGTCTTCGCTATCTTGCGCGGTCCTTACAACATCCTTTCTCTCGCCTCTGTCGTGCTTTGACTTTTCCTCTTCCTGTAGTTCCTGTTCCTCTTCATCGTCTCCCACTTTCTGTCCGGTTATCTCGCTTACAGGATTATCTTTCTGTTCATATCTCTAATGTTTTTCCTCGTATTGTTCCTTCCTTGCCTCCGTGGAGAGTCCCCCTTCCCAAGTTTTGTACGTCCTTGACTTGAATTACTAAAGCCTTTACCCCTCCTATAATTCTGAAAAGCCTCTTCCTTGAGCACTTTTCTTCGCACTCCCACTCTCTTTCCATCTTCACCGATGGGTCTAAGTCTGCGGACGGTGTTGGCTACTCTGTTGTTTTTCCTGACCTTACTTATATATGTCGCCTCCCTTCGGAGACTAGCGTCTTTAATACAGAACTTTATGCTATTCTCTATGTTCTTCGTCTCTTGCTTTCTTATTCTCATTCCTCCTTTGTGGTTGTAGTTGACTCTTGTAGTGCCCTCAGGGCTCTAGGGTCCTATAATCCTGTCCATCCGGTGGTCATCGAGATTCAACATTGGCTGTTTCTTATTTCTAGTAAATTTAAATCAGTAGAGTTTTGCTGGGTTCGCAGCCATATTGGTGTTTCTTTCAATGAGCGTGCGGATGCTGCCGCTAGGGAAGCTATCCGTTCTTGTCCCATCTCCCGTAAAGGTATTCCTTATTCCGACTTTTATCCTATTATTCATTCCTCCATCCTTGCCCGTTGACAGGGTTGTTGGTCCTCTGTGGTTAGTAACAAGCTGCGTACTCTCAAACGTAGTGTGTCCCTGTGGCCTTCCTCCTACCACCGTAACCGGCGGTGGGAAACTGCTTTGGCACGGATGCGGGTTGGCCATTACGCTTATCCCACGGTCACTTAATGGAGCGCCGCCCTGCTCCTTATTGTCCGAATTGCGTTGTCCCTCCTACAGTCGTTGAATGTCCTGACTTCCAGGACGAGCGTGTGTCTTGCTTTCCGACCGTCCCTCGCAGTCACTTGTCCCTCGATAGAATTCTAGGTGAATTGAATACTTTTGATATCGTTCGCCTTATGCGTTTTTTTTCTCGTATTGGCATTTTTGGTGATATTTAGCGCCCTCTGATTATTTTGCACATTGATGGTGCTACATAGCCTTCCCGGTTTGGTGCCTTCTTTTGATAATTACCTTACCTTACCAAACATGGTCTACACGTGGGAATATTAGCCAAAAACTTTTACTGTAGAGGTAGAAATGTAACAGGAACCATATTTAGCCTAAATGGTTAAATGGCCAAACCGTCTTCCAGTAGAAAGTCAACCTCAGGCTGAACAATGGCAAGCTTGTCAGGACTGATCCACAAAGGTGGTAATCTAATAGGTGAGTAGGTAGTAAGTTGAATGTCATGGATGATGACCGACGTCTGAGTAGGAACCTCTCCAACCACGGTCAAGAAGTCATCAGGCCACTGCTATCTTGAGGTTATGTTGAGATGATTTCGTGGCTTAGAGTCCCGCGGTCCAGTCCTCGACGAGGCCTTTTTGTTACATACCCTCAGGAAGCAGCCCAATGCAGCTGTCTAACTCCCAGGTACTTATTTACTGCTAGGTGAACAAGGGCATCAGGGTGAAAAAAACTCTGTCCATTTGTTTTCGCCTCCACCGGGAATCGAGCCCGGAACCTTAGGACTACGAATCCCTAGCCCTGTCCCCTCAGCTGTCAGGACCCCCTCAGCTGTCAGGCCCCCACCTCAGCTGCTGCACCATCTCACGTTAAGTCTTCTGTAAGGGTCTTCCCCCCAATCCAATATCATAAGAGCTAGAATAGTTGGAATATAAATTAGTTGGATCCTTAACAGAGTCAGTATCGCGAGTAGCCAACATAATACAGTGAAATAAGGCAACAGGCAAGGGGGGCCCTGGAACCTCTTCAACCAGTTCAGGTGCTCAACCAGCCCTTTTTTTCTGTCACCTGGCATGCTCACTCTAAAGCATAGTTTGGTAAGGTCCTCCTGCATGACGTAGGAACCTTCATCTTTGTGGGACATGGAGCTACAAGAACGAGGCTTTAAAACCAACCCCTTCTCTCCGGGATCAACTGTATAAAGTGTAGCACTGTGATTATGATCATGTTAGTCTGCATCCTGTCCTGACCTTGCTTGAAATGTTGAAGAGCCACTACTCTCACTGCCTGCAATCTCTGAAAGGGTTTCTTTTCAAACTCAGTCCCTTCAGTAACATCCACATTGCTTAGAAGCTTACCCTGCATGATTAATAAGGAACCATGAACTTTATGACCAAATACTATTCCCAGGGAGAGGGAGCATCCTAGAGAACTGTGAAGCCCCTCTCTAGCTGCAAATAAGACATAAGGATGAAGAATTCGCTTGTCCCTGCAAAATTCCTCAAACAAATCTGACTTAAAAGTACTCCATTGATCAGTCTGCACTACCCAGGGAAGATCAAATGCTGATAAGTATCGTATTAGTTGTGCAATTACTGCCTTGGCTATGGTTTTCCTCACTTCGTAAGCTTCAGGGAACAGTATTGTTATGCACATTAAAGTTATCAAATAAATATTCCCCATTTTAGTTCTGGGTAATGGGCCAACACAGTCTAATACAACATGGAAGAAATGTTCCTTAGGCACTACAATTGGCCTTAATGGATCTTTAATGGGTAACTGGTTGGATTTTCCAACCTCTGACAGATTATACACTGGCTACAATACCTCAACATCTTTTTATAGTTGTGGCCAAAAGAAATACATGAAAATTTTAGAATAAGTTATATTAATACCCAGATGTCCCCCCATATGATGATCATGAGCAACATAAATAACTTGTTCCCTGTCTTGCTGGGGTACAACAAACTGGAATACTGCTCTCCCAGTCATCTGATGAGGGAGAATTGTGGGGTATCCATCTCCTCATCGAGAGCTGATCCTTGTAATAGAATTCAGTAAGACAAGGTGTCACAGTCCCCTCCAGACAGAGCTATGGCATTCTTTTAACATAGGGTCATCCCTCTGTAGTTCACTTAAGATGCATTTTTGTCCTCGGTCTGAGGCAATAAAGGGAGGGACAGCAGCGGCATCCTCACCTTCTCCACTCTCTGGAGTTAATGGTGGTTCTTCCACACTGACCTCAGGAGTGTCATCGACATGGGGCATAAAAGTCTCTCTAAGAACGACCTCAGCGTCTCGCTTTGGTGCGTCTACAGGGGCTGGAGTCTCAATAACCTTGGGAACTACAAGGTTGCCCTAAATAATCACACCCAGAGACCTAGTCACTGCACATGCAGGGTATACAATATCCTCCTCTCCTGCCTTGGACTTCGGTACAAAATGAGGATTTGTCAGCATTATTGGCAATTGATTACCTCCTATTTTATCTCCTGCAATATCATTACTCAATATGAGATCTAGTTCCGGGACAGGTAAATAGAAGCTAACACCTACTGTACTACATCCTTGGAAACAATCAGCATCTGTGGGGAAAACTGACTCGTGCGATTTAATTATTTAGCAATTTATTTCTTACGTTAATTTAATTATTTCGATAGTGGACTGTATGATCTTTAAAGTGGACTGTATGATTTTATTCCCAAAAATCGTTTCCAATACATTCTGGGGGGGGGGGGTTATTATTTATATATATAGCAGTAGTGAAATATGTGAATAGAACCGCGCGCACCACATGAGCAGGTGTGCCAATTAGGCCCCCCCTGCTCAGGTGGTGTGCAGGTGTCTAGTCACAAAGGGTTCTGGGGGTTACCCGGGGTGTGCAGGCGTACCGTCCGGCCGCGCTGCACTAGTCACTCGGTAATCATGTTGGATTGGGGCAGCGGCATGTGGGGCGATGTGGGTCATGTAGGGTAAAGTGTAAGTATAGGAACAGGTGAGCAATAGTAGTAGATGAATATATATGAGTATATGCCATAGAGTTATTGCGTGTAGATATATATAGTTAAATAACAGTATGTAGGATATGTTGAGGGGGAGGGGGGGGCCCTACCTCTAACATGGTAGGAGACCAGGCTCTTAAGATGGGTGGTTAGGGGTAGGGCACATGAAGGAGTTTAAGGGGAGAGGGGAAGGGATGGGGAGCGGGCGGCAGCTTTGACTGATAGTGCGGGTCTCTGTTTTATGTAGTGTAAATATTTTTACCAATTCTTTTCCTGTGGTGGGGGTCTCCAATATCTTCATGTCGGAGTCGAGAGGTGTACACGGATGGAGGTCACAATAACAAATGAGGGTGGGAATTTACCCGTACTGTTTTTGTAAACAGGGTGGGGGGAGGCACACCTCTCCCTCCCCTCCCTTACCTTCTAGAGTGGTACGGAGCAGGACCACATACCGCCACATAGACCTGAGAAGTGTCACCACATGGCACATGGATGTGTGCAGGAGCCAGTGTTTTGAACCACTCTCCTCTTGAAGAGTGAGACGCAACTGCTGGGAATGACGGCAATACGGCGTACCATACTCACTCCTGTTACAGCTCACACTGCCACATAGCAGCAACGCAGCGGCACATAGGCCATGAGGCAGCCCACATACCGCAATGTAGGAGAACTGTACCGGTGTGTGGTCTTTGATGCCCCGGGCGTTAAGGTGGTGTTATATGTCTCACCCTCCCCTCATCCCCCTCCCATGCAGGTGTCAGTCATCATCAAACATTCGACAATTCCACACTTCACATTTCCTCAGTCCACAATAAACGAGGGAAAAAGTCATCACATTATATAAATTTATTCTTTTATTAAACACTTAAGCGATTTACAACGATAATATTAATAATAATATAGTAGGAATATATCAGCCTGTGGTCTTGTATGTCTTTCACCAGACAATAAATAGTTAAAGGCGTTAACCCTTTATATATAACTTGGCCGAGGAAGAAGGCTTCGGGGCGTCGGGTAACCTCTTGGGAGTTTGACACGTAACTGGACTAAATGAGACATTACCATACACCATACCCAGAAGGTCCCCCACCCCCCTCCCCTTACACCTAGCACACAAGTCTGTTTACGTCTTCCCCTCCGAGGTTGAGGGGTGGGGGGGGGGGGGCTTACACGCATGTCTCTATATTCTCAACAAATAACGACTATAGCCTGAGGTATATTTAATTTTGCTTTCACTCTGAGTAACGAGCATCATCGCTTACCAGTCTTCAGTTTTATTCTATCTAATCAAACTACTGCCCCGCATTTAGCATCACTCAGTAAACTCAGTCAAAGTCAGTAGGGTAGCGTTTTCTGAATGAGGGAAACATTTTTTTACATTTTAAAAGATGTCTACCAGTCTTCAATTTTTTTCTATCAAATCAAATCAGTGCTCTTATCACTCAGTCAACTCAGTCAAAGTCAGCAGGTTAGCGTTTACTGAATGAGGGAAACATTTTTTGCATTTTAAATGATGACTACCAGTCTTCAAATTTTTTCTATAAAATCAAATCAGTGCTAGCATCACTCAGTAAAAGTCAGTAGGTAAGCGCTTACTGAATGAGGGAAACGTTTTTTACATTTTAAAAGATGTCTACCAGTCTTCAATTTTTTTCTATCAAATCAAATCAGTGCATCTATGCATCAGTGCAAATATGCATCACTCAATAAACTCAGTCAAAGTCAGTAGGTAAGCGTTTACTGAATGAGGGAAACATTTTGGGCGGAGAGCGAGCCTTCGGAGGCGGCTCGCCTCTGCAAAGTTTGTCACATAACTGGGGCTAAATGAGGCGATACCGCCCACCATACCCGACCGCTCCCTCCCCTCACACTTGTCACTCACAAGTTAACAGTTTACATGCTTTTCTCGCTATACAGAATAATAAATAATAAATAAATAAATAGTTAGGAGAAGTAAACCCGTTTATATATAATTTTTATTCTTTTATTATCATTTAACACTTAAGCAGCAGTGCGTGTCTCTGTATTCATATTAAATAATGACTATAGCCTGAGGTATAGACCTTTTAATTTTGCTTTTGATTCTTGAGTAACGAGCTTCATCGTATACCAGTCTTCAATTTTCTTCTATCAAATCAAATCTCTGCCAGTAAAACAGTCACTCAGGTAAAGCCAGTAGAAATTTTTACTGAATGTGGGAAAGACAACTTCTGGAGGCAGCAGCAGCAATAGGAGACTTGCACGTATGTGTTTTCCACTACTGAATGAATATATGCAATTTTAGATCAATTCCAGGAACTTCACCATTACACACATCTGGGGTGGTGGTTTAAGGTGTAGTGAGATGGGCGAGGTCGGCAAACACACCGCGGTCTGACCTCCGCTATACCTCAAACGCGCCATTCATTCTCTCTCCGTTAGGTGAGCAATGTTCCCACATACAAATTCCAAGCATGCGCTGTTAGCAAAGTAAACATGTATAAGACTAATGTGGAAAATCTGAGTCTTGATACTATTATTATTATTATACTAGCTGTACCCGCCACGCGTTGCTGTGGCTCAGTCTGGTTTAATGGAAAAGAAACAAAAGAGAATGCGCACGTTTCTGTTATGTTTAATTTCACAATGCTTGTGGGTACACAGTATTTTTTTGATGTTCCATTGTCTGGAGATAAAGAGATTGTCTGGTTTGCCGACTCTAGAACACTCAACATATAATTGTTCATGCGAGAAACAATCCGTATTTAGATATAAACTGCACAATTCTAAAGATTGGTTCTGAGCTTTGTTGATGGTGAGTGCAAACGCCAATCGAATTGGAAATAACAATCTCTCAAATTGAAATGGCATATCTGTTGGAATTATAGGAATGTGAGGAATGAGGACATTTTCACCTTTGCAAGGTCCTGTCAAGGTTATTGCTTCTACGACGTTGCTGACTTGCAACTTGATGTTGCAAAGTTTTGGCTGGTTGATATTTCGCAACATGATTGTTGGCAAGCCGATTTTCCATTGCAATACATGTGATCGAGTGAATTCAATATATACTTGAATTCAATATATGGGATGCTGCCAGGTATCCCTGGCAGATCGAGTGAATTAAAAAATTCTGTTGGATAATTAACCGCTTCATCTGCTTCCACAACAGTGTCGACGGACTTATATGTGACTGCCTCACTTTGTGTGTTTGTACGTAGGCAATTCCGAATACTGTGTGTTTTCGCAAACGCGTCATTCTGACATAACGTGAAGAGAGCAGTTAACGTTTTATCCGGTGGATTCATAGATGATTGTTGCACATTTGCAGCTGTGAAATAAACGTGTCCATTTTCTGGTTTTCAAAACAAAAACAAAAAATAGTAACGAAATATTTCAGTTCAAACGCAGATCAATCGACGCAGATTAATTTCCCCACCAATTGCACTGAAAAATATGATGAACAGTTAAAAAAAAGAAATGAAGAAGAATTAAAATAGAAACAAATAAGCTATTCCCAAGAAATGAACGGTATGGTATACATCACCGCTCAATTCCAACGCAACGTCACACAAATTAATTAAAATAAAATGAAAATAAATAAAAATCTATAAAAGTTCAATATACCAATGCAATCGGAAACATTGAAATGGAATCGTAACATACTTTATATATCGTGTGTTGCTCTTACGTGCAACAGATGGCGCTGTTTTTCAAAAAACGCCTGTTTTCACCTGTCACAGGTGTGGCATCTAAATAGTAGGTATATCAAAACACGTATGTATTCAAATGAACGTTGTGTCAAAATTTCAAAGCAATCGGTGAAGAACTTTCGTTTTTTTATGTCACAGGTGAGGCATGTATATAGTAGGTATATATAAACACTCGCCTATTCGAATGTAATGTTGTGTAAAAAATTCAAAGCAATCGGTAAAGAGGTTTCAAAGATTTCCCTCACATGAAAAACACGAAAAACACAGCTTTAAAAAAAAACGTGTTTTTCCCGTCACATACGTGACATCTATATAGTGTATATATAAAAACCTGCTCGGATGCGAATGGGACGTTGTGTGAAAATTTCAAGGCAATCGGTGAAGAACTTTCCGAGATTAGCGATTTTGAACAAACGAACATTTCCATTTTTATTTATATGGATTTTAAATTGACTTGTTCATTATCACTGAGTTCAAGGCTGCCTCTAAGACCTTCATTATCCAAATGTAAACAGTAACCGATGAGAATAAGACCGGATGAGTCGATAGTGAAATAGTTAGCTCGGGGTTAAGTGTGTAAGGGAATAAGGACCCCGTCAGACCTTGAACCATTTAGCGCTGTACCTCATTTTAAGCGTTTTACTGAATGAGGGAAACATTTTACATCTTAAAAGGTGGCTACCAGTTTTAAATTTTTTCCGTCTTGATGAAATAGCTTCTACCATCACTCAGTAACTCAGTAAAGGCAGTCAGCCAGTCAGTCAAACAGCAACAGTGGACTGAAGACTCTAACATGCTATTTTTCTAAATTTGCAGGCAGTGAGAGAAGTGGCTCCTCAACATTTCAAGCAAGTTCAGGACAGGATGCAGACCAACATGATCATAATCACAGTGCTACACTTTATACAGTTGATCCAGGAGAGAAGGGGTTGGTTTAAGCCTCGTTCTGGTAGCTCCATGTCCCACAAAGATCAGGGTCCCTACGTCATGCAGGAGGACCTGACTAAACTATGCTATAGAGTGAGCATGCCAGGTGACAGAAAACATGGGCTGGTTGAGCACCTGAACTGGTTGAAGAGGTTCCAGGGCCCCCCTTGCCTGTTGCCTTATTTCAGTTAGCTACTGGCAATACTGACTCTGTTAAAGATCCAACTAATTTATATTCCAACTATTTTAGCTCTTATGATATTCGATTAGGAGAAGATGTCCCCCTTACAGAAGACTCAACGTGAGGTCATGCAGCAACTGAGGTGAGGGCCTGACAGCTGAGGGGACAGTGCTAGGGATTCATAGTCCTAAGGTTCCGGACTCGATTCCCGGTGGAGGCGGAAACAAATGGGCAGAGTTTCTTTCACCCTGATGCACCTGTACACCTTGCAGTAAATGGGTACCTGGGAGTTAGACAGCTGCTACGGTCTGCTTTCTGGGGGGCGTGTAATAAAAGGGAAGCCTTGTCGATGACCGGGCTGTGGGGACTCTAAGCCCCGAAACCATTTCAACATAACCTCAAGAGAGTAGTTGCCTGATGACTTCTTGACCCTGGTTGGAGAGGTTCCTACTCAGACGTCGGTCATCACCCATGAAGTTCAACTGACCTGCCTACTCACCAATAAGACTAAAACCTTTGTGGATCAGTCCTGACAAAGCTTGCAATTGTTCAGCCTGAGGTTGACTTTTTACGGGAAGACGGTTTGGTCATTATACCTTTTAGGCTAAATATGGTTCCTGTTACATTTCTACCTCTACAGTAAAAGTTTTTGGCTAATATTCCCACGTGTAGACCGCACGTAAAACTTTGTTTTTTCTGCGGTCTTTCTGTAGACTGCAGAAAACTTTGTTGGCTAATATTCCCTTATATAGACCACGTTTCGATGACGTCGTGGTGTCTACACACACTTAGAAGAAACTCAAGTCTCCAAATTGTTTGATGTGTTACAGACATCTGATTTTACTGTAATGTATTCTAAGTGTTCTATTGAACACTGTACTGTAACGTGTTTTGATTATATGGTGGTTGCAGGTAAAGCTAAGCCATGAGGAGATAAATGGTCAACGGTTGCAAAATACCTTGTCCCAAGTAAATATATACGGGAATAATTTATGAGAATGTGGGGGATCTTTCAGATACTTTGGTAGGAGTGTTACCAGGGTTACACTCCATTATTACAATGGTTCAGAAGGAAAGTTAAATTCAAGGGATCAACTGAGGTGCAAGACTTCTTGGTAACATTGCAGAAATGTGTTATATTCGGGATTGTTATTATTGATGTGTTGATTGATAATGTATTTTCAGAATGTCATTTTGATTGAAGGTATGGTGAACTAATGTTCCAGTTTGTTTTGGTGTATTATAATATTGTGAATTTTCAGGTATTTTGTGCAGTATTTTGTACAGTCTTTGGTATTTATAGTATGTATTGGTTTAAATTAATGATGATGTTCTTGGTAATGTGGAATATGATGATATTACTGATATTTATCATAGTTTTGCTAGTGATGTTGTTCCTGATATGGATAATGCTTGAAATATTGATAATGAGTATAATATTGTTGTTTTTGATGATGATGATAGAGGTGATTTGGAAAATGATCTGGATTCTGAGAATTTGAACCTTGATGATATTAGTGATTATGATATTGCTGATAGTAATTTTGTTGCTACGGTATAGCCATAACACGGGTTATGTTAATTGGTAATTATGATGATGTTGAGTTTCATATTGAAGATGTTGACATTTATAATCATATTGAGGTTTGTGTTGATAATAAAATCTTAGAGGTTCATGATATTTGCGATATTGATGATTGTTACATGGATATTAATGATGTTGACTTTGCTGATGTTCATGATTTTGATGATGGTGATTATGACTAGGATGTCATTGTGGATACTGATGATCTTTGCTGATATTTTGGATTATGTGTGAGGAGTGTGATATTGCACATTGCTATATTTCATATGCATTTAAAAAAAAATTATTAGTGTGTAATGATGGAAATAAATTGTGTTTTTTCAGAGATTGTGATGTGTTGGACTATTATACTTTTTGTGAATAAAGTACAGTGCCTATTGATTCTTGTGCATTGGTGTTGACTTTCAGAGCTTGTGATCTGGTGGATTGGAATAATTTTTGTGCATTATGGGTTAGTGCTTATTGAGAGTTGATGTTCACATTTTGGATTAGTGTGGTGACTTCGATGGAGATGATGAGTTATGTATTTCCTTATTTCCTGTATATGTTGTTGAAGAGTTTATATGTATTGTTGTAGTCTTTGGTTGTTTATACCAAGATATATTATTTTGGTTTATTATGTTAAATATTGGTATACTTATGTTGGAATTGTTAACTTTTAACTTTATAACTTCCCCCAACAGCAAAAAAAATGCCACTACTCTTCAAGTAGAGTAATTCATTTTTTCCTTCTGGCTTGGAAGGAGTTTTACCACCTGTGTGGTCAATTTAATAAAGAAGCAGAGTGTAACGACCTGTGCGGTGTGTTTAATAACGAAGTAGAGTGTAACGAGCTGAGTAGTCTGTTTAATAAAGAAGAAGAGTGTAACAACCATAGTGGTCTGTTTAAAAAAGAAGCAAACTGTTACGACTTGAATAGTATATTTAATAAGAGGAACAAGCAGAAATGAGAGAAATGCAAAGCGTGAGGAAGAGCTTTGTCAGTAGAGCAAGTTCCCAGTGGCGACGCTACTGCCGGTCCACGACTATTTAGATAAAAAAAATACCTAGGATGATATGTGTTGGACTGTTGGAGTAATAAGTGGAGTGTTATGATATATCTAGTGAATTTGTGAAGTTATTTATAACTAGGTAGTATGTGGGCAAACTTGACTGGAAGAGCAAGTCAGTTCTGTTCGATAAGTTTAGACGGATTTAGCGCTGCCTCTGATTGGTAAGAGGGTTAGAGGGAGGCAGTTGTCTGGTGATGGGTGAAGTGAAACAGCTTCACTCGAATCTTGTGAATGGAGAGTCTTTCAGTTAAGTTCAGTTCTTTCGTGCTGTGCCCTGTAGTGCTGTTATAATTATTTTAACTATAGAGTGCACTGTTGACTGATATCACATGGGTGTTTGTAATATTCCATGATTCCACTCTAAATGTTTATTGATATTTGTTACGAGTCAGGTGGGTTTTTTGTGAAATAAACTGTTAATTTCTAGGATAAGGTTTCAGTGTCCAGTGCTTGTTACCATCCCGTCATATCTTCTAGACATCTGTAAATTACTTAACAGGTGAATAACTTTTCTGTGGGCTGGGCCTCGGATGTTTCAGGTTGAGAGCTTCATCATTAGTAAATTATTCTGGGAGAGCCCTCCCACCAGTTAGACTCACTATATTTGGTGAGTGCCTTAACACTAACTTAATTCTAATTGTTATTTGAAGTTTATCACCACTGAATATAACAGTGTACCTGACGCAGGCCGTTGGCAGAGAGTAGACTCCTGATTATTGGTCTTTCCCTAAAAGTAGCGTACAGCAGAAATTATAGATCTCTCCCTCCCACATGAGTTGGATAGTTTTTTATTAATGTGAAGTGAGGACTCTCTGTCCGGCTTAAGAAGGGACATCGTTGATACATTCAGGGGTCCGTCCAGAGGATGAGAGAAAACCTTTACAATACATTTGGTTGGGGGGGGGGAGTCCATCCCAGATAGAGAGGACGTTTATATTGCAATATATATGTATATTATCAATGTATTGTTTCAGGTGACAATTATTCCCCCATTCGTAAAGAAATAAATTGGCTAAAGTATTCGAAAATATTATAAATATATTGTCCTAATTTTTGCAATGGTATGTTTGGGAGACATTTGAAAGTAGTAGTAATAGTATAAATGATGTTTAATTCGATGTAAAATGCGCATATACAACTTATATACACATTTTACATCGCACATGGAACAAAAGTATCGAGATCATTTTACTTGCTTCACAAAAATAATGAACTACAAACGCACTCTCATCACCAGAACAGGTGTTATAAATAACATTAAAATTTATTATTATATTTATCTATAGGATAAGAAATGCATTTCATAAATTTATGCAAGAATTGGACAGAATTAAAGTCAATTAACATGAATGCTTTTATTAAACAGAAAATTAAAAGTAAATAAAACAATATAAAGCGAAAACTTAAATAAATTTATGAAAAGCCAAGTAATAAACACAAGAAAAACTAACAAAGAAAACATAAAAATTCTACCACTTCAGAACTAGATTCACTAAGCATCACGAATACCTTTTTTGGGGGGGCTGTTTCACGAAGGTTCTTAGGAACTCTGTAAGAATCCCCCAGGTAGGATTTACCAAGGTGTTCTTTACCCAGCTATTTGGGATCTGGTTCACCTGCCTCTCAACAGAGGTCACTACTAATATGTTTCGCAGATTCTAATTACTTAATATTTATTCTCACAATATGATGCTGTGATATTATTTATTTACACATTTTATTAAATACCTACATTATAAAAATGTGAAACACCGAGAATTAGTAATTAACGTTCGACAGAAGAATGGTGTCTAGTTTCCCATAGAGTTAGCTATAATAAGCGTTTATGACATACAATGTTCAGTAGTGCTTATTTCGGGGATCAACCTCCCTGCGGCCCAGTCTCTGAACTGGGCGCCTACAAGTGCTCCAGAAATACCTTCGCATGAAGGCGTGTTGCTAGAAAGATCGGTATTAGTAAACAGTTTGTTGTATCACAACTTATAAACCGAGAACCCGATTAGAAAGAAAAGTTACCTTAAGCACTCTCGTTACTGCTTCATGAATCTGGGACTAAGTTGTTGGTAAGTAATGAAGTGGAGATCAGGTGCCAGCTCGGACATGGAGATCAGGGTGGGGGCTGGGGGCTGTGGATCAGGGGCCAGCTGGGGGCTGGGGATCAGATGCCAGATGGAGGCTGTGGTTCAAGGGCCAGCTGGGGGCTGTGGATCAGGTGCCAGCTGGGGGGCTGGGATCAGGTGCCAGCTGGGGGCTGGGATCAGGTGCCAGCTGGGGGCTGGGGATCAAAGGCCAGCTGGGGGCTGAGGATCAGGTGCCAGCTGGGGGCTTGGGATCAGGAGCCACGAGAGGGCTGGTAATCAGGTGCCAGCTGGGAGCTGAGGATCAGGAACACGTGAGGGCTGGGGATCAGGAGTTCCAGATCCTTCTTGGGGGCTGAGGATCAGGAGCCCCAGATCCTTCTTGGGGGCTGGGGATCAGTAGCCCCAGATTCTTCTTGGGGCTGGGAATCAGGAGCCCAGATCCTTCTTGGGGGCTGGGAATCAGGAGTCCAGATCCTTCTTGGGGGCTGGGGATCAGGAGCCCCAGATCCTTCTTGGGGGCTGGGGATCAGGAGCCCCAGATCCTTCTTGGGGGCTGGGGATCAGGAGCTTCAGATCCTTCTTGGGGGCTGGGGATCAGGAGCTTCAGATCCTTCTTGGGGGCTAGCGATCAGAAGCCCCAGATCCTTCTTGGGGACTGGAGATCAGGAGCTTCAGATCCTTCTTGGGGGCTGGGGATCAGGTGCCCCAGATCCTTCTTGGAGGCTGGGGATCTGGAGCTTCAGATCCTTCTTGGGGGCTGGGGATCAGGAGCCCCAGATCCTTCTTAGGGGCTGGGGATCACGGAGCTATGTAAATTATTCGGATCGCATAAAATGTCTCAATCTCCTCTCTTTGGAGCGATGCATACTCGAACGATGCATCTCTGTCTACTCGAGAGAGACGAATAGTAGTTTACATTTGGAAAATATCAGAGACTGTTACAGAAATATCTCCTTGCGAGACTAGGGAACAGAACCTAATGTGCAATAGCTTCGTTGTAAAGCATACGAGCATTAGGAATGATGAAATAAAATTTTGTAAACATTAAAACCCCAATAATTTTCATCGGTCTCCCCTACACGTAGATTATAACTAGCCGAGCATCTCGGTGTTCGAATGGGAACTTGGTACACCTTCAAATGAATTCCTGATCAACCGAGTGAGGAATTGATCATCGATCATTTATATCAAAGTGAATTATTCCTTGTCAATTACCTGGTTGACCAGACTCCAGCCAGAAGGCCTGGCCCGAGACCGAGTCGCGAGGACATTTAAAATTGAAACCAAGTTAGGTAAGGAGCTTTATATGATCAAATATCTAAATATGTGCTAAGTTAGGTGCTTTCTTTATGAGTGTGTGCAAGGTTTTGAAGCGATTAGTGCCCAGCAATATAGTGAAAGTGCAACTTACTGAAGAAGGAACAGGTAGGATTATTATTTAATGAAAGAGACTCCAGTGAGAATCTAAGGAAAGCAGATGGGATTCTATGGATGGTCAGATAATATGATTAATAAACAACAAACTGAATGAGACATTTAAAATATATAATTGAAAATGAGGGTTGCTGAAGATAACAGAGACTCAAGGAGGCTGAGGAGGGCATGTAAGTGAGGCTGAGACCTCATATATATTTGACGTTCTTGCTCATAGACCTCGAGCTGAGGTCTGTCTTATACATGACTTCATAGCCTAGCTCCCCGGAGTTCAGCTGTGGTCTGCCTGCAAAAATCTGGCTCCCGGACTCCAGCAGTTCCTAACCTTATATATGTTTGCAAGCTCTGGCTCATGAACCACCTGCTGTGGTTAACCTTACATAAGTCTGCAAGCTCTGGTTCATGAACCACCAGCTGTTGTTAACCTTACATAAGTCTGCATGTTCTGGCTCATGAACCACCAGCTGTGGTTAACCTTACATAAGTCTGCAAGTTCTGGCTCATGAACCACCTACTGTGGTTAACCTTACATAAGTCTGCAAGCTCTGGTTGATGAACCACCAGCTGTGGTTAACCTTACATAAGTCTGCAAGCTCTGGCTCATCAGCAACCAGCTGTGGTTATCCTTACATATGTCTGCAAGCTCTGGTTCATGAACCACTAGCTGTGGTTAACCTTACATATGTCTGCAAGCTCTGGCTCATCAACCACCAGCTGTGGTTAACCTTACATGAGTCTGCAAGCTCTGGCTCATGAACCACCAGCTGTAGGTTAACCTTACATAAGTCTGCAAGCTCTGGCCCATTAGTAACCAGCTGTGGATTAACCTTACATAAGTCTGCAAGCTCTGGTTGATGAACCACCAGCTGTGGTTAACCTTACATAAGTCTGCAAGCTCTGGCTCATCAGCAACCAGCTGTGGTTATCCTTACATATGTCTGCAAGCTCTGGTTCATGAACCACTAGCTGTGGTTAACCTTACATAAGTCTGCAAGTTCTGGCTCATGAACCACCTACTGTGGTTAACCTTACATGAGTCTGCAAGCTCTGGCTCATGAACCACCAGCTGTAGGTTAACCTTACATAAGTCTGCAAGCTCAGGCTCATGAACCACCAGCTGTGGTTAACCATACATATGTCTGCAAGCTCTGGCTTATGAACCACCAGCTGTGGTTAACCTTACTTATGTCTGCAAGCTCTGGTTCATGAACCACCAGCTGTGGTTAACCTTACATAAGTCTGCACGCTCTGGCTCATCAGCAACCAGCTGTGGTTAACCTTAAATATGTCTGCAAGCTCTGGCTCATGAACCACTAGCTGTGGTTAACCTTACATATGTCTGCAAGCTCTGGCTCATCAGCCACCAGCTGTGGTTAACCTTACATAAGTCTGCAAGCTCTGACTCATCAATCAGCAGCTGTGGTTAACCTTACATAGCCTTACGTAGGTCTGCAAGCTCTGGCTCATCAACCACCAGCTGTGCTTAACCTTACATGAGTCTGCAAGTTCTGGCTCATCAACCACCAGCTGTGGTTAACCTTGCATGAGTCTGCAAGCTCTGGCTCATCAGCCACCAGCTGTGGTTAACCTTACATAAGTCTGCAAGCTCTGGCTCATGAACCACCTGCTGTGGTTAACCTTACATATGTCTGCAAGCTCTGGCTCATGAACCACTAGCTGTGGTTAACCTTACATATGTCTGCAAGCTCTGGTTCATGAACCACCAGCTGTGGTTAACCTTACATAAGTCTGCAAGCTCTGGTTCATGAACCACCAGCTGTTGTTAACCTTACATAAGTCTGCATGTTCTGGCTCATGAACCACCAGCTGTGGTTAACCTTACATAAGTCTGCAAGTTCTGGCTCATGAACCACCTACTGTGGTTAACCTTACATAAGTCTGCAAGCTCTGGTTGATGAACCACCAGCTGTGGTTAACCTTACATAAGTCTGCAAGCTCTGGCTCATCAGCAACCAGCTGTGGTTATCCTTACATATGTCTGCAAGCTCTGGTTCATGAACCACTAGCTGTGGTTAACCTTACATATGTCTGCAAGCTCTGGCTCATCAACCACCAGCTGTGGTTAACCTTACATGAGTCTGCAAGCTCTGGCTCATGAACCACCAGCTGTAGGTTAACCTTACATAAGTCTGCAAGCTCTGGCCCATTAGTAACCAGCTGTGGATTAACCTTACATAAGTCTGCAAGCTCTGGTTGATGAACCACCAGCTGTGGTTAACCTTACATAAGTCTGCAAGCTCTGGCTCATTAGCAACCAGCTGTGGTTATCCTTACATATGTCTGCAAGCTCTGGTTCATGAACCACTAGCTGTGGTTAACCTTACATAAGTCTGCAAGTTCTGGCTCATGAACCACCTACTGTGGTTAACCTTACATGAGTCTGCAAGCTCTGGCTCATGAACCACCAGCTGTAGGTTAACCTTACATAAGTCTGCAAGCTCAGGCTCATGAACCACCAGCTGTGGTTAACCATACATATGTCTGCAAGCTCTGGCTCATGAACCACCAGCTGTGGTTAACCTTACTTATGTCTGCAAGCTCTGGTTCATGAACCACCAGCTGTGGTTAACCTTACATAAGTCTGCACGCTCTGGCTCATCAGCAACCAGCTGTGGTTAACCTTAAATATGTCTGCAAGCTCTGGCTCATGAACCACTAGCTGTGGTTAACCTTACATATGTCTGCAAGCTCTGGCTCATCAGCCACCAGCTGTGGTTAACCTTACATAAGTCTGCAAGCTCTGACTCATCAATCAGCAGCTGTGGTTAACCTTACATAGCCTTACGTAGGTCTGCAAGCTCTGGCTCATCAACCACCAGCTGTGCTTAACCTTACATGAGTCTGCAAGTTCTGGCTCATCAACCACCAGCTGTGGTTAACCTTGCATGAGTCTGCAAGCTCTGGCTCATCAGCCACCAGCTGTGGTTAACCTTACATAAGTCTGCAAGCTCTGGCTCATCAACCACCTGCTGTGGTTAACCTTACATATGTCTGCAAGCTCTGGCTCATGAACCACTAGCTGTGGTTAACCTTACATATGTCTGCAAGCTCTGGTTCATGAACCACTAGCTGTGGCCAATCCAATACATGTCTGGAAGATCTGGCTCCCCAACCTCCAGCTGTGGGTTAACCATTTTCAAGTTTTGAAAGTCTAGCTCTCGGGCCTCCAGATGTGCTTAGCCTTATACAAATGATGAAAGTCTGGCTCCTCGACCTCCAGCGGGGGATAAAAATAGCCTAAGCTACTCTATCCTTTAGAGATGTATTTTTTCTTGTCTCCATTAACATACTTGAACTTGAACTCGGCATCCAGCTGTGTTCAACCATGTACAAGTCTTGAAAGTCTGGCTCCCCGGCCTCCAGCTGTGGTTAATTATACACAAGTCTTGAAAGTCTGGCTCCCCGGCCGCAAGCTACGCTTAGCTACATGCAAGTCTTGAAAGTCTGGCTCCCCGGCCTCCAGCTGTGGTTAATTATACACAAGTCTTGAAAGTCTGGCTCTCCGGCCTCCAGCTGTAGTTAACCATATACACGTATTGAAAGTCTAGCTCGCTGTCTCCCGTTGTGGTTAACCCTATATTAGTGTTGGAAGTCTGGCTCCCTGACCTCCAGTTGTGGTTAGCCATATACAAGTCTTGAGAGTCTGACTCCTCAGACTCTAGGGAGCCTTCCAGTGGCATCCTAAACAGATGCGCGTGATTCATTTTCTTTGCACATTATGGATATATAATTTAAGCTCCAGTTCCTCTAGTCGTTATTGTGTGGTAGGTGATGATGTGGGATTGTTGTTGTTGTTGATATTGTAGTTTAAACAATTGTAGTAGTAGTTGTTATAGTAGTATTAGTAGTAGTAGTTGTTGTGGTAGTTGATGTTGTTATTGTTGTGGTAGTTGTTGTTGTTGTGGTAGTTGTTTCTGTTGTGGTCGTTGTATTTGATTTTGTTGTTGTAGTTGTAGTGGTTGTTGTTGTTGTTGTGGTTGTTGTTGTTGTTGTTGGTACCATGGTAGTTGTTACCGTTTTCGTCGTGGTAGTTGAATTGTTGTTGTTGTCGTAGTAGTAGTTGTTGTTGTTGTTGTTGATGTTGTTGTGGTAGTTGATGTTGTTGTTGTTGTTGTCGTGGTAGTTGATGTTGTTGTTGTCGTGGTAGTTGTTATTGTAGTTGTAATGGTATTTGTTGTTGCTGTCATGGTAGTTGTTGTTGTTGTTGTCATTGTAGTTGATTTTGTTGTGGTCGTGGTAGGTGTTGTTGTTGTTGTTGTTGTCGTGGTAGTTTATGTTGTGGTTGTAGAAGTGGTGGTTGATGTTGTTGATGTAGTAGTTGTAGAGGTGGTAGTTGATATTGTTGTTGTTGTCGTGGTTGTTGATTATGGTGTTGTTGTTGTCGTGGTAGTTGATGTTTTGGTTGTGGAGGTAGTTGATGATGTTGTTATTGTTGTGGAGGTGGTGGTTATTGTTGATGTCTACATAAAGTGTTCGAAGTGTCATCAATGTGCATTAACAAAGGTGTAATGTAATTCTGATCAGCTTCCATATGTACTTTATACACATACATACATACATATATATATATATATATATATATATATATATATGTATATATATATATATATATATATATATATATATATATATATATATATATATATATATATATATATATATATATATGCGGTCGTGATGTCCGCATCACGTACATATATATATATATATATATATGTATCCGCATGCATACATATATATATATATATATATACATACATATATAATTATATATATATATATACTATATATATATATAGTATATATATATATATATATATATATATATATATATATATATATATATATATATATATATATATATATATATATATATATATATATATATAAACATACATACACCATACACCCACATGCATTCACTTACATTTGTCTCTTTTACACTGACAGGGGTGAGGTAGCGGTTAGAGAAACTAGTGTGCAATTAAGCACTTAATCACTGAAGGTGATTAAGGTGCTTTTACAAGCTTAGGTTATTGTCGAGTTACGAGTTACGTATATAACACGAGTTACCTCAGTTATATAGTTACATCACATACCAGCAGCAGGCAACATTCAGCATATCTTAGCCCAGGGAGAAGAAAGTAGTTGAGGCGGGGGTAGTTGTTGGTGTGGTAGTTGATGGTGTGGTAGTTGATGGTGTGGTAGTTGATGGTGTGGTAGTTGATGGTGTGGTAGTTGATGGTGTGGTAGTTGATGGTGTGGTAGTTGATGGTGTGGTAGTTGATGGTGGTGGTAGTTGAAGTTGAAGTTGTGGTTGTTGAAGTGGTAGTTGATGTTGTGGTTGTTGAAGTGGTAGTTGTGGAGGTGGTAGTTGATGTTGTAGTTGTAGAGGTGGTAGCTGTGGAGGTGGTAGTTGATGTTGTAGTTGTAGAGGTGGAAGTTGATGTTGTGGTTGTGGAGGTGGTGGTTGCTGTTGTTGTTATAGAGGTTGTTGTTGATGTAATAGTTGTTGACAGTGGTAGTTGATGTTGATGTTGTGGATGTGGAGGTAGTAGTTGATGTTGTGGTTGTGGAAGTGGTGGTTGATGTTGTTGATGTTGAGGTTGAAGTTGATGTTGTAGTTGATGTAGTACTTGTGGAGGTGGTAGTTGATGTTGTAGTTGTTGAGGTAGCAGTTGATTGCTGTGGTTGTTGAAGTGGAAGTTGAAGTGCTAGTTGATGTTGTAGTGGTGGTAGACGATGTTGTGGTTGTGGAAGTTGTAGTTGAAGTTGTGGATGTTGAAGTGGTAGTTGATGTTGTAGTTCTGGAGGTAGTAGTTGATGCTGTTGTTGTGGAGGTGGTGGTTGATGTTGTGCCCGTTGTGGAGGTTGATGTTGTGCCCGTTGTGGAGGTTGATGTTGTGCCCGTTGTGGAGGTTGATGTTGTGCCCGTTGTGGAGGTTGATGTTTGTGCCCGTTGTGGAGGTTGATGTTGTTCCAGTTGCTATGGTTGATATCGCTGTCCCGGAATTTGTAGTCTGACCTGATGGATTTGTGGTCTGTCCTGATGGATTTGTGGTCTGACCTGATGGGTTTGTGGTCTGACCTGATGGATTTGTGGTCTGTCCTGATGGATTTGTGGTCTGACCTGATGGGTTTGTGGTCTGACCTGATGGATTTGTAGTCTGACCTGATGGATTTGTGGTCTGACCTGATGGATTTGTGGTCTGACCTGATGAGTTTGTGGTCTGACCTGATGGGTTTGTGGTCTGACCTGATGGATTTGTTGTCTGGTCTGATGGATTTGTTGTCTGACCTGATGGATTTGTAGTCTGACCTGATGGATTTGTGGTCTGACCTGAAGGACTTGTTGTCTGACCTGATGGGTTTGTGGTCTGACCTGATGGATTTGTAGTCTGACCTGATGGGTTTGTTGTCTGACCTGATGGGTTTGTTGTCTGGCCTGATGGATTTGTGGTCTGACCTGATGGGTTTGTGGTCTGACCTGATGGATTTGTAGTCTGACCGGATGGATTTGTGGTCTGACCTGATGGATTTGTGGTCTGACCTGATGGGTTTGTGGTCTGACCTGATGGGTATGTGGTCTGACCTGATGGATTTGTTGGTCTGGCCTGATGGATTTGTGGTCTGACCTGATGGATTTGTAGTCTGACCTGATGGATTTGTGGTCTGACCTGAAGGAATTTGTTGACTGACCTGATGGGTTTGTGGTCTGACCTGATGGATTTGTAGTCTGACCTGATGGGTTTGTTGTCTGACCAGATGGGTTTGTTGTCTGGCCTGATGGATTTGTAGTCCGACCTGATGGGTTTGTAGTCTGACCTGATGGATTTGTGGTCTGACCTGATGGATTTGTGGTCTGACCTGATGGATTTGTTGTCTGACCTGATGGATTTGTGGTCTGACTTGATGGGTTTGTTGTCTGACCTGATGGATTTGTAGTCTGACCTGATGGATTTGTGGTCTGACCTGATGGATTTGTAGTCCGACCTGATGGGTTTGTAGTCTGACCTGATGGATTTGTAGTCTGACCTGATGGATTTCTTGTCTGACCTGATGGATTTGTAGTCTGACCTGATGGATTTGTTGTCTGACCTGATGGATTTTGTTGTCTGACTTGACGGATTTGTAGTCTGAACCTGATGGATTTGTTGTCTGATCTGAATGATATGTTGTCTGACGTGACGGATTTGTTGTCTGATCTGAATGATGTGTTGTCTGACTTGATGGATTTGTTGTCTGATCTGAAATGATATGTTGTCTGACCTGATGGATTTGTAGTCTGACCTGATGGATTAGTTGTCTGACCAGATGGGTTTGTTTGACCGGTCTGATGTGTTGTCGACTGTTCAACATTATCTGGAAAAATGCAATAATTAAACATTCGTTAGGTTAATCCTTGACCTAACCCCCTTTCCTGATATTCCCTAAGATATATATATATATATATATATATATATATATATATATATATATATATATATATATATATATATATATATATATATATATATATATATATATATATTATATATATATATATATATATATATATATATATATATATATATATAACCTACCGTACCCTAACCTATCTTAATGTAACCTTAACTAACATAACTAAGTCAATAATTTATGTTCTTAACATAATATAATAATAATAATTCAAATAAACCAATTGGAAACAATATTTTGATTATATATATATATATATATATATATATATATATATATATTATATATATATATATATATATATATATTAGTATATTTTGGTAGCAGTCTTTCTTGTAGACATATATTATTAAATATGAACGAAAAAGTAAGATTAATAATTCTAACACGAATTTTCTCGATCTTTCGTACATTTCTTTTTACTGTTGGTGGTAATTCAAAAATCAAATCTCCAAAATTCATTTTTATTTCTAGTCTGATGCGACACTTGAGCGCGTTTCGTAAAACTTATTACATTTTCAAAGACTTTAGTTTACACATACACAACTGAATAGAACTTACACATCTCCGATTTGTTTATATCTACATTTGAGTGAGGTGGATGGGGTGAGGTGGCATTAATAGGGTATTAATTTCATCAACACAAGACAGAACACGAAACAATGGGTATTGAATGGAAGTGATTGTAGAAAGCCTATTGGTCCATATTTCTTGATGCTTCTATATTGGAGCGGAGTCTTGAGGTGGGTAAAATATAGTTGTGCATTAATTGGCTGTTGATTGCTGGTGTTGACTTTTTAATGTGTAGTGCCTCGCAAACGTCAAGCCGCCTGCTATCACTGTATCTATCGATGATTTCTGTGTTGTTTACTAGGATTTCTCTGGCGATGGTTTAGTTGTGGGAAGAGATTATATGTTCCTTAATGGAGCTCTGTTGCTTATGCATCGTTAAACGCCTAGAAAGAGATGTTGTTGTCTTGCCTATATACTGTTTTTTTTGGAGCTTACAGTCCCCAAGAGGGCGTTTTGAAGGCATAGACGACGTTGGTCTCTTTTAAAGCGTTCTGCTTTGTGTGCCATCACCAGAAAAATCTTAGCAAACAACACAGAAATCATCGATAGATACAGCGATAGCAGGTGGCTTGACGTCTTTATATATATATATATATATATATATATATATATATATATATATATATATATATATATATATATATATATATATATATATATGTCGTACCTAGTAGCCAGAACGCACTTCTCAGCCTACTATGCAAGGCCCGATTTGCCTAATAAGCAAAGTTTTCCTGAATTAATATATTTTCTCTAATTTTTTTCTTATGAAATGATAAAGATACCCATTTCATTATGTATGAGGTTAATTTTTTTTTATTGGAGTTAAAATTAACGTAGATATATGACCAAACCTAACCAACCCTACCTAACCTAACCTAACTTATCTTTATAGGTTAGGTTAGGTTAGGTAGCCGAGAAAGTTAGGTTAGGTTAGGTTAGGTAGGTTAGGTCGTCGAAAAAACATTAATTCATGAAAACTTGGCTTATTAGGCAAATCGGGCCTTGCATAGTAGGCAGAGAAGTGCGTTCTGGCTACTAGGTACGACATATATATATATATATATATAATATATATATATATATATATATATATATATATAATATATATTATATATATATATATATATATATATATATATATATATATATATATATGCGAACAAGCCAGAATGGTCCCCTGGACAATATGCAACTGAAAACTCACACCCCAGAAGTGACTCGAACCCATACTCCCAGAAGCAACGCAACTGGTATGTACAAGACGCCTTAATCCACTTGACCATCACGACCGGACAAAATGAGGTGATAGCCGAGGCTATTTGAACCACCCCACCGCCGGCACTCGGATAGTAATCTTGGGCATAGCATTTTACCAAATCACCTCATTCTTAGGGGCACACGTGAGGAACACAAATGCGAACAAGCCAGAATGGTCCCCTGGACAATATGCAACTGAAAACTCACACCCCAGAAGTGACTCGAACCCATACTCCCAGAAGCAACGCAACTGGTATGTACAAGACGCCTTAATCCACTTGACCATCACGACCGGACAAAATGAGGTGATAGCCGAGGCTATTTGAACCACCCCACCGCCGGCACTCGGATAGTAATCTTGGGCATAGCATTTTACCAAATCACCTCATTCTTAGGGGCACACGTGAGGAACACAAATGCGAACAAGCCAGAATGGTCCCCTGGACAATATGCAACTGAAAACTCACACCCCAGAAGTGACTCGAACCCATACTCCCAGAAGCAACGCAACTGGTATGTACAAGACGCCTTAATCCACTTGACCATCACGACCGGACAAAATGAGGTGATAGCCGAGGCTATTTGAACCACCCCACCGCCGGCACTCGGATAGTAATCTTGGGCATAGCATTTTACCAAATCACCTCATTCTTAGGGGCACACGTGAGGAACACAAATGCGAACAAGCCAGAATTAGGCCTGTCTGTCACTTCTGGGGTGTGAGTTTTCAGTTGCATATTGTCCAGGGGACCATTCTGGCTTGTTCGCATTTGTGTTCCTCACGTGTGCCCCTAAGAATGAGGTGATTTGGTAAAATGCTATGCCCAAGATTACTATCCGAGTGCCGGCGGTGGGGTGGTTCAAATAGCCTCGGCTATCACCTCATTTTGTCCGGTCGTGATGGTCAAGTGGATTAAG